>NC_135075.1:28403121-28423121 GCF_051107435.1 Chaetodon auriga
TGGCATGTGCAGAGTTTGTCTTTGGATATTATATCACAGTATTACAAAAATAAAAAGGGATACTCCACTCAAAACATGATTCTACCTCTTTCCACTCTTAACAATGTATGGGAATACATCTTAAGACAGAAAAAGTACAACGGAGCACGTCTATCACGTACATTTACACACGCCAGCAACACACACATACAGAGTTTAGATCAATTCATCCTTGAGCGTCAGCATTGAAGCAAATCCTGCTTTGTATTGGCCTTCAAAGCATTCAGAAGGAAAATGATTAGCATGCACACACTGCAAAAGTAAACAAAAAATCCAGTTGTTGTTGTGGATGTAGATGACACCTTTTGCTTTGGTTCTTGCAGAGAACACCAGAGAACCTGCCATGCATTGTTCACAATGTTACCTTCCACATCTTCTTGTTGCCAGACGGCTCTTTGAGGATGTGCGTGGTCCTCTGCCTGCATGTTATTGCAGCAACAATAAAGCACATTATTTTTAATTTGCTATAACTTGTTTCACATCAATGACTGTTTTACAAAATCCATGTTGTGGCTGAACATGACACCGGTGATGAAATCGGTATATATTGCCCACCTCTAGTGTGAAAGTCAATCTGACACAACAAAAGTGAGGGGGACAAAGGATGCAAATATGTGTAGTAGTAAATTTAACGTTGTAACTGAGGGCAAATTCAGAGCAGGAAGGTCCTTTGGTCTCGATCAAAATACAATGTTTCTTTTTTGGTTTGGTACGGTTCCTTTTAACACTGCAATTTTTGCAAGAGCCCCAGAATTTGTCAACAAACCCACATGTGTGCAAAGATCGTTCAATCATTGGACAAAACAGTCAGGGGCGGGGTAACGCTGGAAAAAAAAATAAAGAGGGGGCGCCGGTCAAAACGAAATATGGAGATTATGGAGATTCAGCGTGTCGCACTCGTGCTTATATTGTTGTTTCATACAGTTACAAACGTTTGCAGAACCTTTGAAGCATCAGAGGCAGTTGGCACAACTGCACTAATCTAAACAATATTTCCCATAATGCCTGCAGCAACGGGAGCCTGTTGCATCCAAAAAGGTATAGAATTTTTAGAACTGGGTCGGACTGCATGGTCGCTTTCACATATCAAGCAAACCGCACCAGGGTTCGTTTGGAGGCGAACCGAGACCATCTCTCTGGCTGGGTCTTGGTCCGGCCGTTTGGTCCGCAGCAGAGTTTGATGGTTTGTATTCACACCAGCCAAAAAGGTCCGCACCAGCAATTTTTTTTGGTTTGGTTCGAACCAAACAAGGCAGGTGTAAATACACCCTTAAATGCTGTCAAAATAATTCTAAGACTATATGCAGTCCATGTTCAAAAACTCGATTTTAAACTACATTTAGACATAATCTCCAATATGATATGAAGAAATGGCTCTTTCAGGCTCAGCAGGGCGGGAGGAAACAGAGAGAAAACGAGGCCTTGCTTAAAAAAGCTACCAGGTAGCAGGTGAAGTTCACAGTAATCTAGTTAAAGTGTTCTGTGTTTCTGGAAGTGAAAACTTAGAGGGTCCCTGAACTCAGAACTGACAACCTAAACAACTTTGTGGAACCGACCCTGTTGATGTTTCTTGGTTAGTCTGAGGATGAGAACTACAGAGTGATCACCAAAACACTTCTGTGAGGTCAGAGGTCAGAGGTGTGGTGAGGGGAGCAGTGATGAACATAACTCAGCAGTGACACAGAGGAATGTCTTGTCACTCAATCTGCCTCTGGAGACACAAACACACACACGCACACGCACACACACACACACGCACACACACAGAGCAGGATTTCTCAACAGGACAGCACATTGCACACATGTATGAACACATGTGTGTGTCTCTTTCTGTCTCTCTCACACACACGCAAAATTTCACAACATGAGCAACAGAAAATATTTGTACATTAAACACACACATACTCATTACTATTACTAATGAATATTACATTTTAGTTTTATGTTACTTTCAGTTAAATTTATATATATCGACCCCCGTTCTTCAAGGCCTGCCCGTCTAACCTGCCTCCTTGCCTCTGTATCACTCCAGCAAGCCCTCGCTCTCGCCCTTGCCTCACTCTGGTCCAGCCATGCCCCACCATCCTCCACCACCTCTCTTCAATTCCTGCAAAACCTCGGACATTACCCCTTCTCCATCTTCTAACCCTGCAAATCCCTGCAATAAATCCCATTTAACCAAACACTCCATGTCTGTGTTCTGCGTTTGGGTCCCACTCACTTCGTTTAATCAGCTCAGTGTGTAATTGTCCTCATATGTGAAGTCAAGGAGGAAGTCCATCATTTTTTGCCAGAAACATGTTGACACCTAGGCCTATTTGGGAACCAATATGATGAGAGATCAGGAGAGTAAATCCCATAAAAGCTCCTAAAATGTGCTGTTGTAATAGCAGCTACAGGTCGATACAAGCATTGTCTTTGGGCTAGTCTGGTAGATTGTCCATTTCTATTACAGACTACATCCTGTGATTTTGTGAATGTTCAAATGCTGTTATACTGAAGAAGAGCTAAGTGAACAGTTTATTCATCACCTGCTCCTGTAATGATAATACTCTCTGAATGAGGCTGAAGAAAATGAGGGAATTTGGATTGACAGCCAAAGATTTCACCATATTTATTTCATAATTGTTCATCAGGGATAATCCAAAATTTATGGGGTGTAGATCTTGATACACACAATAGCAAAAACAAAACAAAACCATTTCTCTAGAGGAAGATAAATTAAACTGTGGCTGCAGTATTTTTATGGTTTTGGAATGGGTTCCATATTTAACAACAAAAAAAGAGCTAAACTGGTTTCAGGATTTTTTTTCCTATATAGGCCATCGCTGCCTGGGGTTTGGACTGTTTCCCTGGCATCACAGGGTGCCATGCGTGTTTCCAGCAGCCGAGCTATGGGTTCAAATCCCTGATCGTACCAAATAATTTGGGCTCTCGACCAACCAGCTGCACTGAGGTAACAGAGACTGCAGACAAAGTGCTTAAAAACAAGACAGAAAGCATAGTTAAGAAGGCATTAATGGCAGTTGGTCTCTACGCAGACTCTCTGCTGCCAGCTTTGCATCTGTTTTGAAACTCATTTTCAGGTTTGTGGTTGGGAAATCACTCTATGTAGTGAAGTTGGGTAACAGTTCGAGGTTTGGAGAGTATTCCGCATATTTCAATCACAAAACTTTTTTATGGTTCTTCCATCCCCAGCAGATGATCTCAGGATTTAGGAAAATACCCTGAAGGATGAAGTCTGAGCCTTTAATTTTTCCTCAGAATTTCTGCTGTTAGAATCATTATATAAGAACAGCCGGTCCTGAAATCATTTAGAAAGTAAAGAAACAAACAAACAATATAATAATAATACTACTGGAGTTTTTATTGTGCATCTCATTGGGGTAATTTGCAGAATGACGATAACACTATCTAGTTACATTATCTATTCTAGGTCTATTTAGCACTTGTTGAGAATTTATGCAGAAAAATTCACATTTACTCTCATAGCAACAGTCAGTGTTGACTTTTTAAAATATAGAGACACGACCCAAACCTTAATCAACCAGACCTTAACCAGACCTTTACCAAGGTTTAGCAGACTAAGCTGTTTGCATAGGCAGTATAGACACACACAGAGAAATAGGAGTGCAGGGTGCTGAAGAGGTGCATTGGGTTCTCACACACTCACACACACACACACACACACACACAATAAAACATCAGCTTCCCAGATAGTACACGCTGTCAGAACATGATAGCATGTAAACACACATGTCACACTGACCTTGGTCAGGTAAATCATGAACACGCACGGATGCTTGCGTGCACGCATACACGCACACGGATACACTGCACACACAGCAGTTCTCCAAGTGCAGCTCCAGGGTGCTGACGTGGATCTGAAACACACCAGCTGACAGACTGAGTGATGAAGCAACACACACGGGCGGTTTTCGTGATTTGGAGTCCCCAGGCAAAGACCAATGTGATGCCCCCCATTTTGCTTAATACGGTCAGCTCTGCTCAGTTAACAAGGCCACAGAGCTGAAGGACAGACCCAAGAATCCTAACTGTTCTAAATGAAGAACTTCAAATCTTCAAATGACCTTCAGACATGAACAGTCAGTCAGCTCGAGGAGCAGATCAGGACTGAGCTCAGTGCTGGTGATTGATGCATGTACCATCCACTTACTCACCCTCGGTCAATGTGCAGGTGTTGACCATTTCATCTCACTGTCTGTGTGTGTGTAGTGGTGTAGTCCAGTTTTTTAAACTCACACACACCCATCCATACCCTTTCACCAACACACACACACACACACACACACACATACAGTACAGGCTTTCATTCATAACTGAGGGCAATCCAAAACACTGGGTAACTGTTACTGGGATGAAACTTGAAACAATGTATTGTAATCAACACAAGGCTTTGGGAGACTTAAACTCTTTGTACAATTTTACAGTTTTCAGTCCTTTGACAGTCCATACATTCATTTCATGTCCACAATGTTATGTATCTTCACATGCTGCATATCCTTTTGGTTGTCAGTGTAATCTGCTCTATAGGATTATGATCTAATACTGTATTGAGTTATGATTGAGTTATTTATGAAATAGTTATCATGTCATGTATATAAACAATATGACCATGAGTTTTGTACACTTGGATGGATGAAGTTCTTGTGATGACACTCACAGCCCTGGTGTCTAATCCCGAGTTTACTTCCTGTTTGTACACTTGACTATTGATTGTTAATACACAATTACACAATACCCTTCCTCTGTATAGCCTCAAGAGAGTTCACTAAAAAACAAAACTCAGACAAACACAAATGACTAACAAAAAATGAGCTATGGACACAGCGGCGGGTGCAACAAGCAACATCAGTCTACAGAAATTAAATAACTGCCATTTTAACAGCAGAAGAAAACATCACCAAAGCAGACAAAACAGAGATGTTTAAACAATATAAACTCCACAGCAGCTGCAGCTACAAACACGCAAATTAAAGTTAAGAGAGCTGTAGTTTAAAACACAACGTCTGGCATGCACACGCAAGGCGATCTTGCTAGGTAACGCAGTGGATGCACTCACCTGACTGAGCGTCATTCTGTGAGCCTTGTACACCGCGAAGTCCTCAACAATTGGCACTTGGTTCAGCTTTTCTGCTTGACCAGTCCCCGTTCAAATGATAGCCAGTCCACTGAGCCTCTTCGTCCCAATATAACCAGTCCAACTGTCTCCGCTGCGCTCCTCAAAGGATCCACCGTGAGCATTTTAGCATTTAGCTAGCACCTAGCTTAGCGCGGTGGGCCAACAGCAGGCTCACGCAGCAGGGAAGCTAACGTTAGCTAGCGGAGCTTCTTTAACTTATGTACTTGTTGCTCCTCCGTCATACACTTTCTGGCTGATGTTTTACAAAATTTCATCAGTTTAGGCACAACTTCCACAAACTATTCAACTTCCGTCTTCCTCTTTCGCTTCTAAAATCCACTTTGAAGACGCGCGGTGTTAGTAACGTCCACCTATTTGCTGGTAACGCGACTCCGTACGTCATCTGATTTGGCGCAAATGCAACATATAAAGGTCGAAGGTCACGGTGGAATAGTCCATTAAATCTGAAATGTGGGTGATTATAAATATTGGCAAACAGGGATATTTAATTGGAAAGGCCCACATTTACATACAGACATTTGTTTATATCTATTAACTACACATTAACGTTTGTTTGAAGGGACAAGAAGGGAGAAATGTTTTAGAAATTAAAAAAGTAAAACACAAATTCAGCCCTTTAGAAGACGAAGCAACAGGTAGCTGCTTACCTGTGTCATATGATAAAACAGCCTATGAACACAGAGCACTGCAAGTCTAGCAGGTCTGAGCTGTGGGTGGTGCTGGAGTAATGGAGACATGTAGACATTAAAATCCTGAAAATGATGGTGGAGGTGTGGAGGAAGGCCTGGGTGTTTATTTCTGCTGTAAAGGTGGGCAATTTAATATATGGGTCTATGGGAACTGACCCACTTTTGGAGCCAGCTTCAAGTGATGAAGCAGGACTCCTGTTAACCTCTTGTATCAAACATAAATCCATATTAAGTTTGAAGGATCTCCTGACTCTTTTTTCTAGAATCATCTTCTGAGCGGGAGCCATGAATATCTACCGCAAATCTGATGGAAATTTGGACAGTGGCAGGATTACACAGACTGCTCTGAATCAAAAGTGTCAACCCTGTCTGCTAGAAATTATGTTTATATTACTCCCAGATACGTTGTGGTGGCAAATGTAATAGATGTCTGGATTGTGTTCTGAGGTAACAGGTTTTTCTTGGTGAATGAAGAGCTGGAAGGAGGTGATCAGGGTGGATGGTGAGCGAACAAAGCACAGCATTGGGACTCCAGAGTCCTGTCTGTGGTCTGGAATGACTGTAGTTTTGTCCCTGAACATTTTCTATGTTAAACGAGATCATGGTCTGTCCTTAACATGGCCGTGTTACAGTGAAGTTCAGGACTGTACACAGACTGTAACTTTAGAAAAGAAAAGCCTGCTGGGAGTCTTCACACTGTCACATGAGTTTAAACATGCGTAAGAGAGATGGTGAGGTGAGGTGAGTGTTTCAGGTTTACTGAGTTCATGTCAACTTTGCTCCGCACTGCTTCACACTCTCTCACTGAACATGCTGATATACTGTACATACAATTATTCTTTTATTTATTTTGTACTGCCTTGAGATGTGTGCACATGTTCTACATGTCTACAAAGTTACTATTAACTCTGTGAGGTAAGGCTAGAAAATCAACGTCACTCATCTTCTTGTTGTGATCCTTTCTGTGTCCAATCGGAATTTTAAGTGTTTTCGGCTGTTTTTGCTCCCACAGCGTGACCTTCCCACTCATCTTTCCACTGAGTTCAAGAACATTTCTCCTGGTGTCAACATGCTGTAACTGTACCCACCTTTTCAAAGATGGCAATCTATGTGGAGTATGTGTGAGAGAAATAACACACACACGCTATACAGTATGTTTTAGTAGTTAGTAGTGGAGCAGTCGGTGAGTTGTTTGTGCAGTTTTTCTCTGAGACAACCAAAGATTTGTGATTTTGACAAGAAGTCAGTAACAAAACACGATGACAGACTCAAATTTCACAGAGAAAAAACTAAATATTTCCTCAAGATTAAGCATTTTATTTAGTTTTCTGATATCTTCCAGGAGCTCAATCATCAACATCTGTAATTACATTTTCACAGCTGTGAGTGGGTCTTGCATTTTCTTTGTGAATTGTATTGTATTGGTGCATCAACAGCGCACTCAAAAATCTCTTGAATCTGCTTCCTGACATCCTTGAACAGTGTGAACACACTGCAGGCCTTTGGATAAAGGTGCAGTGTGGGATCAGGACACAGGTTCACTGAGTTCATGCCAGTTCTGCTGCAGTCTGCACTCCATCTACGGTATCTGTGATATGCACCTATATATACTGTAGATATATATCTGTGAGTGTGGGTGTGTAAACCTGCATGCATGTCAGTGGGCGGGCTGATTTCCAGATAATTTCCACAGATTGTGATGCAGATAAAACCTACACACACTCATGCCTTTACGCACATATTATATAAGACAGGAAAACATTTACCGGTGCGTCGGTCGACACCTGCCACGCAGTGTGACAGCTGGATGGAAATTCTGTCCAAATGTGGTGAATAAAATTCTTGTTTCCTTTAACTGCCTATAAGATGTTGGATTAGTGATCTGCCTTATTTTAATATTGTCTAATGAATTTTGTCTACAAATCATTCTCATATTCTGCTTTTGGGACATGCTTTCCATAAAATAATAATTCAGGCAGCTGTCTCAAATCATTTCATTCGCTTTTCTTATTGTAGGAACTTGTTAATGCAGCTTAATAATCAGACTGAATTTCCATTTTATTTCATTTCATTATTCAGCCTCACATTGTGTCAACTTGGGAAAAACCTGAGGATGAGCAGATATCTACAAAGACTGGAAAAACACACATGACGATGAGTGACAGGACGTCTGGCAGTCACCAGCTGTTCTTGTTCTATCAAAACAAACACTGACAACAACCAGCAGCTTGGACTGTTTATATGTGGTGACCTCTGTGCTGAAATGCCCAAAATGGGGAAAGAAGTGCAGGTTTGAAAAAAAAAAAAAAAAAAAGCTTAGCTCTCCTTTACCAATATTAAATAGGACGCTATGCTATCATAAGTCACGACATGTCGCTGAAACCACTTGAGATGTGAGCCTGTCCTGACAGTGCTGCCAAACAAAGGTCATGAAAAGGGTTTATTGTCTTTACAGTATCCATTTTAAGACTCAGTTTTAAGCTAAATGCTAATGTGCTAGCAGCCATGCTAACATGATAATGAAAACTTACATTTGTTTAATGCTCACAGTTTGCATGTTGATGACTATTGAGCGTCACAGCTTGTTTGGCACTTCAGCATGTTAGGATTTGTGCATTTAATACTTAACTTTAACCTGTTAACTTGTGAGCATTAGTGTTGTTAGCGCTCACATGCTAACCTAGCACGTTAACATACACCACATATCTTACTTTCCTTTCAGAAATGACATATAATGATGGAAAACTGAATGCCCTCAGACACAGTCAGCGCTGAATTTTGACCAAATAAGTACTTCCTGTTGTTCCTCCTCGTCAGGTGGGAAAATTATCACATTTGTTCAATGATTTACTGCCACCTGCACTGACTGCGCAATGAATGAATGTGTGTTTGTTAAGGCGGGTGTGGACTAACAGAGAAGCATTAAAGGAACTCCGCTGGCATTAACTGACTTATTGTATGCAATAAAACATTTACAACTTCTTGGTTCTCCATAAGGGACAAATCATTTGGCAAACAAGAACCGGAAATCCTGCTCAATTTCAAAGTAGGTGACAAATAAAACTGACCTTGGAAAGGTTACCAGCGTTTATTCTCTGCATAACTGTGCGGTACATGATAACGTTTTGTACTTCAGTTGAAATACACAATATTCCTGATGATAGAAGAATCGAACCAGGGGCTGCTGAGATATGTGATATAGCGATATATATTTAATTTATATATATTTGATTGGCTGTGGTGTCCTCCTTTAGTATATTACATTCTACCATATGAAACCCTTTTCAAAGACTTTTTATAATGTATATTGCATCTCTTATCACTTAAGCCACAGTGAGATAATGCTGTAATGCTGGAAAGCATAAAACCGTAAACAGTTTTCACTAAAGTAGCAGAATCTTGAATACATGACAACATTAGACAGTGAAGGAGAGAGATGCACTGCAGCTAGATGGCAGCTAGACGCACAGCAAATATGATACCAATACACATGCTGACAGTGCGACAGGTGTAAGGCGGGCAAATTACACTCATATAAAGGTAGAAATGTCAGCGTGACAGCGATCTGTTCAAGGTTTAAAGAAGCTTTTATTGAAACACTGAGGATGGTCAGCTGATGTTGGAGCTGAAGGAGGTGACCGCACAGTCAACAAGCACAAATATGACTTTAAATATGCTTCTTCTCAGTATTTGCTGTGTTTAAGGTTTAGTCTGAAGTCCTTTAGATTATGGCTTGTTGCATTGAAAGGTTTTGATATCAGTTTCCTTTTCTGGGAAGTGATCACGCAAACACTGCATACATTGTGTGCCTGTGAGCTTTGTTATATAATGGTGTAAAACATTAACAGCGGTGCTATTGTCAACCAGAGGTAGCTGGGAGGTTATGGTGGTGGTTTTTTGAGGCTTTTCTTGGTCTAGTGACTAATCTTTTATTTATCCAAGGAAAGTTGACTCAACGAGGTTCTGTTTCCCAGCCACGCCCTCCATTCATCTGGTTGCATTCACTGTAGGAGCAGTGATGTTAAACAGCTTGCTCAAGGGCAGAGCTTTTCGACTCTCTGACGGCCGGTGTGAGACTTCTCATCAGATTTACATGATGAGTTTGAGAGATGTGAGAAAAATCCTGGAAAAAGTTTACTCAAACCACCAAATTTGCAAACATATCAAATGACGTGACCTTCATCAGCAGATGGAGTTTGTCAGTTGCAGCTGGTAGATATTAGAGATTTTAGACACACATCCATGAGGGCCGAAAGTGTTTCAGCTTATGTGAAAAATGTGTGTGTGCTCTATGAATCTGCTTCATAAACATAAAAAAGGTAGACGGAAACTGGAGGTAAATATGTTTCTGGTGAGTCTGAGTTCAGCCAAGCTGCTGAACGCGAACACTCAAGCACACACACACACACACACACACACACACACACACACACACACACACAGTCTGTTGCTCACTAGTTTACCGCTAACATCTGCACAGCTGGTTCATTGGCTGTCTGGGCCAAATTGACACAGGCTACGCTAACACTTTGCTTTCGGCATTAAAACGTGCTGCTTCCACTGTCAAATATTCACTCTCGGCAAAAGCTCAGCGGTTTAACAAGCACATTTGCTGATTATCTGAAGATAGGTCCGGCTTGTTCAGTTCATCTCAAGGTTTTGGGATGGGGTTGAGTCAGGTTCCTCCACACCAGACTGGGAAAACCATGTTTTACAGACCTGGCTTTATGCATGGGAAACTCTTGAAAGAACACTGTTGTCTAAATGTTTACACGCTGTAGCATTAAGATTTCTCTTCACTGGAAATGAGGCCATGAAAAACAGAGCAGGACGAAAAGCTCACAGATGTACGTGTAAAGGGGTGTCCACATACTTTTGGCCACAGTGTAAGTTTAACATCTGGTTGCCTGCAGTCTTCAGCATCTCACTGTAGTCTTCTTCAGAGCTGTGAGCTCTTCCTCCCTCTCAGGAAATGTTCTAACTGTCAGACAAAATTCACATTTCACACTTTGTCCTCTTTTATGAGAAAACAGGGTGTCACAGCCTCTTCTGACTAATCCTCGTAACGGACTGTTGAAACAACTGACTTGTCGCTTCATTCTCTAAAACCTCTCTCTGCTTGCGGTTGACCATCACCCACCAAGTATTTGGGATACTGCTGCTACATGTGTTGACCATAGTGGTCTGTGGTTCTTCTCCTCTGATTCAGACAGGAAAGTGATGATTTCACTGGGATTATCAGTACTGAAGCACTGGTTTCACAATGACTGTCACCATATATAGATGTGTGTGTGTGTGTGTGTGAGCTGGTTTCAGTATGACTGTGTATTTGTGAATGAGCGCCACGCATGTTGGCAGCCTTTGCATGACTTTCACTTCCTGGCTGTATGCCAATTGTTAACAGTGACCAATTATGATTGTTCTTCTTTGGCTGCAGATCAAAGCTCAGACGCTGCAAACAGCTGGAATTTTTTGAGTTTTTAACAGCAGCAGTTTGGTGACGAGAAGATTTCTACTGAATGTCAGCTCAGAGAGGTGGACGGGGTCATATCACACAGTAAGAGGTGACAATCCTGCTCATTTAAGCATTTGAGAAGTTCAGGCGAGGTCTGAGGTTTTTCTGCATTTCTGCATTTTATTTATTTCGGTAAACGCTTCCTGTTTTCTGTTTCCTGTTTGTTGTGCTGCTGTTGCTGCAAATGCAAACATCTAACAGGTCTGTTAAACGAGGTGTGAACTCAGTTCAACTCACGACTCAGGAGCCGGACAGGTGCATGCAAAGTTTACAGGGTCAAACGAGCGTAAACTGGGGCCAAAAAACAAGTTGGATCGGATAACGTGACAAAAAACGATAGGCTCCTACAGCCTGAAGGAAGGCAGACGCACCGAGGAGCTGATGAGGGGATTCGCAGCAGGTGTGCAGGTGGGCATGAAGGTCAGGTGATCAGGAAAGGTGGACAAACTGGGGGACCTTCTGATTTGTCTTAAATATGACGAACTGTCAAAATAAAACTAATGAGCACAGCTACCACTGCTAGCACGTCTATACTAACAACTACTGATATAACTATCACTACCACAACCTTACTTTATTATTTACAAGTGTTTCTGGTATTAAAGTGTAAAGTGTGCAGAGACAAGTATAGAAATATAATTTAGCAGCCTAATTGTTAAGTGAAATTGGGAAATGATGTAATGAGAGCTCTCATCAAAATATAGATTTTACCTGGTTCACAGTGACTGATTTGAATCACATGTGACTGAATGGAAATGATGCTGATGGACAGGTAAACGCATATTAACGGTGATGATAATGGAGTTCTTCATTGGTGCAGTAGTTTTTCGGAGAGCAGGAGCTCTGAAGCTGTTCTGCAGGCTCTTGGTGGAGCAACAACATGCCACATTGTTGATTTTCCTCTAATAATTCAGGCATCTGTAAGTTGCACAGGATGCTGTAGTAATAAAAATCAAATGTTTAGAATATCCTGTTTATGTTCTTGCCTCAATGCTGGTTTGTGAAACCTGACCTATGAGCCGGTTCACTGCGAAAGAAACTGGGCAACTGTGTCATTTAAACACACTGATCCAGGTTTCGTCCGTCTGTACAGGTGAGTCAGAAGTGAGTCAGAAAACAAACATGAATATCTGGGTGTTGATGTGAAGATGAACCCCTGACTGTGCAGGATTTATGTGTTTCTACATGTCTGCGGACCCTGGTGATGACCTTTGACCCTTACAGCATGAGGCTGCCTGTATCCGCATTTCGGTCCTGACGAACCTCTTCCTTCCTCCCATCCGACCAGCAGACTGTTAAAATAAGTAGAGAAATTTCCTTTTCCTGTATGTGTTTCCATGGCTGTAACCTGCAGTGACATTTGTGCACGCACGCACGCACACGCACACGCACACACGCGCGCGCGCACACACACACACACACACACACACACACACAGAGCAGGGTCAGCTCAGAGCTATGGGAGGTCAATGAAGCAGCAATGCTGACTTCTTTTGTTCCAGATCATTCAGGCTGACACACAACCGCGTCTCTATTTCTTTGTGTGTGTGTGTGTGTGTGTGTGTGTGTGTGTGTTTGTATTACAGAACAGAAATAAAAGTTCACACACACACACACACACACACACACACACACACACACAGACGTCAGCCAGAGACAATGAAGAGTTCATCTGCAGTTTTTCTTTTTGTCTCCGATTACCCCCCTCTGTCTCTCTCTCTCTCATAACAAAGTCAGGCTCTCTCTCTCTCTCTCTCTCTCTCTCTCTCTCTCTCTCTCTCTCTCTCTCTCTCTCTCAGCTCAGCTCAGCTCATGTCCAGTCATGTCTGGTTCCTCTCTGCTGTCTTTGTCAGAATAATGCGATGTCGCATCGTTCAGGACATTAATCGTTTGATCCATAAAACATCAGAAAGCAGCGCGCGTTTTCCTGGAGCTCGAGGTCATCAAATCAAACGGTCCAAAACCCGAAGATGTTTAAGACAGCAGCTTTACTTTAAGGTCATAAAACCGTTAAAAACAGACATAAAGTCAACAGGAGAAAAAGCAGGAACAGAGAGAAACTTGATTAGAGGTCCATCTGTATGAACACGCTGATGTAACTCACGTTGTTTTCAAAAAGGAAGCGTCATGAACATCCTGCTCTGAAAACGACATAAAGAAAATGAACTGAACAAAATGTATGTTAAAAGCCATCAGTGGAGGACAATCACACAGAGAGAACAAAGGTAAAAGGTGGAAACGTCAAAGGAAGTGCGCTCCAAAAGCAGCCGCTAATACTGAAACAACAAAGATGCAAAAAAAATGTAAATGTGATTCAAAAGAAGGTGAATTTATAGGAAAGAAAACACCCAAAAATGTTAAAAACAGGAAACCTTTTTTTCTTTTTCCCTGTTTGAAATAAAAATACGCTTTTACTGTTTTTTTTCTAAACCTTGTTTTTGAACATTTTCAGTGTTTTTATCTCAGTCTACGAAGCGCCGACCTCTAATGATGGCACTGTTTCCCATCTGGTTCAAACCACAAACACAAATACGTGAGCATCTTCGAGTGGCGGCTGATTTGTCAACCACTTTTGTCAAGTTTGATTCATGTTAGGAGCAGCACGGCCGTCTGGAGCTGCGCTAACGGGACATTTATCCTCATGTAATCCTTGAATCCTGAAGCTTTCCTTGAAATGCTTCAATTGTTTTCAAATTTCCAGAAGTCAGACGCAGTTCAGCCGGAGCTGCACTGAAGAGCGGAAATTCAAAAACAACAAAATCTGATGAAAATAAAATGCGGAGGAAAGTTTGGAGCGATGCTTTAACAACACCAGCAGCTGCCTCTGGTTTCAGGCTGCGCCGCTCAGTTCAATTCAGTTTAAGCTTCATTCCCATCGCTCTCTCTCTTTCCCATTTGGCAGACACTGGGCATGTCCCGGCATGTCCTGTGCCCCCCCCCCCCCCAATGGATTTGATATGCATGATTCCATTCACTGTACATTCGTCCCAGGATGAAATGTATGACAATAAAAGTCGTGTCAGCAAGAGCCTCAAACGTCTCTTTACATTCAAGTGACGAAGTCTCATAGCAGCTGTAGGATTTATAGGTCGTTTAATTGGGAGGAATCACAGCGTTGAGATCTGTGGGAGCTCTTTGATTAGTGAAGTGGGCAGGTGAGGACCGGGACCCCGTCTGATGAACACTGTTTAAACTCAGACTGTGTCACATTTCACAAATGACTGACACTTATGAGCTGCGATAAAGTTACGGGGCACTGAAGGCGTTTGGTAAGTATGGCCTTTGATTTATTGGTGAAACATGTGCAAATGAACATGAGAGGAAATGATCTCGTGTTGCAAGGTGCAGCTTGAGGACACGGACACACACGCACGGATGCAGGCAAATGACCGTCAGCCGCGATCAAAGCTCACCAAAGTTGAACTCCACGGGAGGCGAAGATCTGAATTTGTTCACGTGCTTCTCTAATTTCATGCGAGACCAAACTCTGAATGTTGCCAAAAAGGTGAAATGAGCCCCTGCAGTGACCATCTGATGGTCTGTTTGATCAGCTTCTAACATGGCATTAAACGTGTATGACTTAAACAGCACACTGCACAGATCTGATACAGGCATTAAAAATGTCAAACACGTGCCGTGAATGCGACGTTTTTTGATCGTGGAACCCTCAGCTGATGCACAACATGCTCAAATTCACGCCCGTCCTCCCGCAGTCGAACTTCTGCTGAGTCTGAGATTCCACCAAGCTGCCACACAGGGCCTGAAAGCAGCTGAGAGGTCACATGTGTCGTCCAATCAGGTGTTTGTGAGTGTGTGTGTGTGTGTGTGTGTGTGTGTGTGTGTGTGTACTTTGTGTGAATTAATGTGAAAGGGTTAGATGGTGTGTGTTCCTGCTTCTTCCCCTATGTGTGTACATCCCTTATGTATCTGAATGTGTGTGTACATTCATTGCAGTGTTCATCAGTCTGCTGTGTGTGTGTGTGTGTGTGTGTGTGTGTGTGTGTGTGTGTGAATGCGTGTGTTGCAAGCTTAGCTGTTTTTGACATTTATACAATGATTGATGTGCAGAGAGTGCTGTTTGCTCCTCAGCCACATCCATCGTCCTATTTCTCTCCGTCTGTCACTCCACTCCCTTTCCTTGGCTCTGTATGGTCTGCCTGGCCATGGAATTCCTGGAATATCATGGAAGGTTTATTCCAGGCAAGCAAAAATAAGAGCATTTTCCGATCAAATATAACCAAAGGTGTGTGCTGAGGGTCCAGGAACCACAGTGCCGGGACCCACCGGGAATCTGGCCACAAATAAATTCAGTAAATTGAGTTCAGGCAATGAAAGCAGACAGAGTCGATTACAAACCGGCTAAATCCTTTAGTTCCTACTTGTAAGCAGTGAAGATGAACAGACAGGACACTCATCAGGGCATTATGTTGTTAGATATTATTATATATGGGTGCTACTTCTCAGTACTTGTAACTCCCACACGTCTCTGAAACTCGCTGAATGTGTGTTACAACTTGTCTCACACATTCTTTGAATTATATACGTTTCACACCGAAAATGACATTAACAAGCCAGGAAGGAAGCACGGTTTGAGAGTCTGAAGTCAATGTGATAATAATGCGGAGATGATTAAGAGAATCCATGACTGCCTTGGACTCCTCTGCTTATTCACTCTCTGAACTATAAATGTAAAGAAATGATGCAACGCGACTACTGCAGAGCCACAAACTCTTTACAGACACTGTGGTGAATTATTGCAGGATGTTCGGTGTTTTATAGCCACTTTCAGCTGAACTTTAAAGACTCATTATTAACATTCATACACGCGACTCCCAGTCTCAGCATTGTTTTCATTATTTCAGGGCCCCATGTTAGAATGCGCATTAATTACTGAGAAATAAAACATACAACAAAGGAAGAAGAAGTCAGACCTTTTACTTATGTAGAAGTCACAGTACCACAGTGTAGAAATACTCTCTCAAAAGTACATAAGCATTGATGCAAGATGCAGACACAGTACCTGAGTACTGTACTTCTGTATTAGCACAGGATTAGCAACATGCTAGCGCAGAGAAGAAAAGGAAAACAGGTATTTTGTGTCGGGGATGTCTCCACATCATGTCAAGAAACTACAAACAGTGTCTGGTTCCTTTTTCAATGAGCTCAATTAATTAAAATAACGAAGGCTTTGGAGCCACTTCGTCACTCGTCAGCTTTTTTTTTTCAAACTCTTAATTACCATCAGGAGGCTGCGTGAGGGATCTTTTCCTATTTGGCTGCTTGCAATTACAGTCTGGGATGTGTGAGCACCTACTTATTTTAACCACGCTAAAACAACAATTTTAGCATTGAACACCTTCAGCGAGCAGGAGTTTCAGCCAGTGTGAAAACCTCATCAAAGGCGGTGATATCCAGCTCCGCCTGTCTGCCTTGTGGTGCTGGGCAGGTGGTCTGCAGTGGGTTTATCCCCACTGGAAACTGGGTTAATGAGAGCCCAATATGCGGGATTGAAAACCAAAACCCTGACCTAAACCAGGCTGCAAGGCTGTGCAGAGCTGATGGTAACTTTCATTCTGCGTGTGCTCGTCACTATGAGGGAAAAGTATTGATTAGCTGAGCCTCAGAAAAGCCTTGACAGCCTATTAACTGAGCAATGTAACGCTAACCCCTGTGTGAATGTCGACACTGAAGCTCACATCGCATTCACAGTCCATGCAGCCATGAGGGTGTAAAGTTCGTCATCTGTCCGCGTATCCCTGCAGTCTTCATGCACGGATTGCACGTGCAGTATAAATACCTGCCCACCCTTCATGTTGGAGTACGTCACACAACTCAAGTCAGGACGAATACGTTGATTGAAACTGATGGCGTCCATGTTTTTTACCTCACTGCTTTCACTGGGAGTCTGCAGACGGTGTAACAGAGTGTTAATGACTTCCTGCTGCTGCGTGCTCTTCCTGTAAAACTGTCAGTGCTGCCGTGTAAAGCCTTTAACCTTCTGACCCCCGGCTGCCGTTTCACACTGTCTGCATCACTCCTTCATCCTCTTCATCCCTTCCCTCCTCTGTACCTATCACCCTTTATTCATTTTTCCTTTCTTTCATACCTACTTCCCTCCTTTGTCCTTTTCTATACCAGCTTTCGTACTTTACGTCTGTCCTTTTTTAAGCCTCCATTCCTTCCTTCCTTTTTTCCTTCCTTCCTTTTTTCCTTCCTTCCTCCCTTCCTCTCTCCCTCTCTCTTTGTTTGTTCCATCCTTCTTTCCTTACTTACTTCCATCCGTCTTTCTCGTCTCTCCTGTTCTCTTTTCCAGAGAAGCGTCTTGGCTCGCAGCAGCTGGTATATGCATGCCCTGCTTGTCACTGTGTGTGTGTGTGTGTGTGTGTGTGTGTGTGTGTGTGTGTGTGTGTGTGTGTGCATGCACGCGCACTGAAACATGATCTTGCGGCGAAGAGAAACGGTTTTAAAACCCTCACGTGTATCAGTACAGTGTGTCACAGGAACTGCCATATAAGGCAGCAAGAATATCAAGCATCTGTTAGGGCGTGTGTGTGTGTGTGTGTGTGTGTGGGCGCGCGTGTGTGTGTGTGCATGTGGGTATGTGTGGGTGTGTGGGTTACAGTTTACACAGACAAAGTAGGTCTTTCTATCCAAAGGTCATCCAGCACAAACGAGCCGCTGTCCCTCCAGGATTTAAAACCAGTTTGAGTCTTAATCCACCGCCACCTTTAGTCAATATAATCAACATTAGATGAACACTTAAGCACTGATAACAAGTAACATGTTCATTTTATTACACAGGTTAAAGAACTCAGCATGTATTTTATGGTTATGGAATGCTTCTGAAACAGAGATGCTGGAGATGATGGAAATTACTCACTGACTAGAAATGGCAGCTCTGTCGTTTGCATCGTGGACAGAACACAGACGTTGGAAATTAGTGGTAACCTGATGCCACTTTAAGTCTGTCTTTAATAGCTTCATGATCTTCTTCGGACTGTCCCGTAACTCGCCACCGTGTCACCGCTGCCTCCCACCGTGGCTCCGACGGCAACCTCCAGCTGTCTGACCCAGCTGAGAAAACTCCCCTTGGCAGTGAAGTAAGTGGGTAGATCAGCACTGACATCCCTGCTGGGGGGGACATCTGTGCAACATCTTCCCGCTGAGGGTCCTCGTATCCACGCCACATGTTCATAACTTTATTCTGTATTCAGCTCTGAAGCTCCACGTGGAGTCAGCCCGCTAGCCGAGGAACACGGCGCGTCTGAAAGAAACTCAGGAGG
The DNA here is from genome assembly GCF_051107435.1 of Chaetodon auriga. Lineage (NCBI taxonomy): Eukaryota > Metazoa > Chordata > Actinopteri > Chaetodontiformes > Chaetodontidae > Chaetodon > Chaetodon auriga. The sequence continues at coordinate 28,421,812 of NC_135075.1, forward strand.
GTTTGTAAATCTGAGCTGGACATGTCGTTACACTCTTAAAAAGTGGGAAGCGCGACCTCTGTGCATTCAGTCAGTGATGTGTTTCATGTTTCAGTGGAAGCTCCAGCAGGTCAAAGTTTAACAAAGGTGAACTTTGACCTGCCAATCTGCACGGCCTTTAATTTTTTACAATTTGACGTGATCAGAATATCAAGTCGTCACTATTTATTTATTTAAAGATGGGTGGTGTTTTACTGCCGCACGCTGTCTCCAGCTTCACTGAGATGACATTATCAGTGTGTGTGTGTGTGTGTGTGTGTGTGTGTGTGCACTGGAAGTTTCAGAGTCCCACAGCAAACTTGTGCAAGTTGCATATTTGACCACAATTAGCTGAATGTGAAACAGATGAACTTATAATGACACAGAGTCAAAGTTTTGCTGTTGGAGGGTCTGTTTCTTGTTTAATGCTGAATATATTTGTGAGGTCTGGAGCCTGTCCTCCAAAGAAGAATGACAGAATCAGTTGTTTCAGCCTCTTACCTTAACGAGGTGGACATTTTTACCCAAACCTGTCATTTTTGTGCACAAGTCAAACCAAACCTCAACCATAGCGTTGTCACATCATGTGTTGCTAAATCTCTGTCACACAAACTCAACCAGAAAATGTTAAAATATTGAATTATAGTCACGTTCATGAACTTAAATCTCTTCCCTTTCCCCTTCTAGTGTAAATACTCATAGTTTATTGATTGATTGATTGATAGCTTGTGTGTGTGCCGAAGGCTGAAACATGCCCATCCACTGGTGCTGTTTGAAGATCGAACAGTTACAGCTCTTCACTGTACTGCTGAGCATGAAGTTGTGCAATGTTTCAGATGATGAATCAAAGGCATTCCTCGCATGAAAGCACCAATAAAGCTGTACAGTAAAGCCTGAGGAGATTAGGAGTGTGTACACCTGACATGCAGGTTCCTGCCTGTTATATAGATGTGCAGTGCAGGGGAGAATTTATGTGCAAACTGTACATGCACATGTGATGGAGAGAGGGAAGATTTGACAGAGGGAGAGAAGTGAGGTGGAGAAAGACAGTGACAGGAAGAAAGAAGAAAGCTGAGAAAGAAAGAAAGAAAGAAAGAAAGAAGAGAAAGAAAGAAAGAAAGAAAGAAGAGGAAGAAAGAAGAGGAAGATGAGAGTGTGCGTGTGAAAGAAAGAACAAGGTATTATAGCTATGTGTGTTATTTCATGTGTGAGTAACACTGTATTTATAATTGTGTGTGTGTGTGTGTGTGTGTGTGTGTGTGAGAGAAAGACAATCATTTGGGTTGTGAAAT
>NC_135075.1:28428121-28463121 GCF_051107435.1 Chaetodon auriga
GCATGCATGAGTCAGGAAACTTAACAAGAGGTGCAGCCAAAAAGAAAACCACAAAGAATGTGTGCAAACATGACTGACAACATAAAGCATCTACAAATACATAATGTTTCACACGAAGCGCACATGAAGACAGCTGGCACTTAAACATGTTCCTGCGGCGTCTTTGTTTTGATGAAATATTTCTTTTTGGTGTTTTTCCTAGAAATACGCTGACAACTTTGACAACTTCCTGTTTGACAGGAAGTTTCCCTGCAGCTCGCTGTCTTGTGGCGGCACAAAAACATCACAGATCACACTGGAAAGACACAGCTGATGTGTGTGTGTGTGTGTGTGTGTGTGTGTGTGGGACCACAGACCACAGAAACAGGTGAGGCTGCTCTATTTCCATGGTTATCACAACTTCCTGTCAAAGTCAGACAACAAGAAACAAACACAACAAGAGAGCATGGCTTTAAAGTGGTTCAGTCCTTCTGCAGGCAGCATCACCAAAGACAGAAAGAAAGAAAGAAAGAAAGAAAGAAAGAAAGAAAGAGGAGGACAGAGAAAGCGAGACAAATTGTGAACAGGGTGAGAGAGCAGGAGCAAGGGACAAAGAAAGAGTGTCAGAAAGAGAAAGTGGGAGAGAGCGAGAGGGAGATGAAAGAGAGGCGTGGAGAATGAATGGAGGCCTGCAGTCTCCTTTTACAGTGAGAGAAGAAAAAAGTAAAGGAGAAAAGCTGCTTGAGGAATTCCATTCAGCCATTTCTAAGAAGGCGTGGGAATTTCCAGGAAAATCCTCCAGTGGGGACAGCAGAGGGAGAGGAAACCACCAGAGGGTCATTCTCCCCCATATCGCAACCCATTTCCCTCTCACTGCCAGTCGTATTAGTTTTAGATTGATGCCACATGCTGCAGCTTTGAGATACGCACAGCGGGACTGTTAAAGATCAGAACAGGACATTAACAGCACGTCTTTTCAGAAACGATGGTGCGATTTCAGTTATAGAAACAGATCTCAGGTAGAAATGAAAGCGACTTCCTGCAGACATGTTTAAGTCAAAGTCCTCTCAGGGGACATGCAAACCTTTCTAATCCTCTCTTTCATTGGTCGTAGAAAAAAATGACACGTTTCAAATCTGCATCAGGATCTGGAAGATGAATGAGTCCCAGCTGAGCTGAAAGGTTTCCTGTGGAGCCTTTTTTAAACCATCAGAGTTTTTATGAGGGAGTCCTTTTGGCGTCTCACTTATACCCCCGAGGACACACATGCAAGAAGCCTGCGTGGAAGGAAATCCATTAAACTTAGAAACTGGAGCATCAAAATCCTTTAAATCCACTAAGTTTTCAGTCGTATCACATGAGCCTCATCAGTTCGTCCACTTTCAGAGCACTTTAAGGACTTTTCATTGATTTTGACTCAGAGGGTGAATGTTAAAGTTCATTCAGACCTCAGAGGATTCAGTCTCATCACAGAGTCCATTCAGCGGCTGTTCTGGAGCTTTATGACACGATCCTCAAGAGTTAACTTCAAATCATAGCTGTGAGAAAACTCCACAGGATACCTTCAGGCATCTCTAACGCTGACGAAGTCCAGCTTTGACAGAACAACTGAGCCAAGTCTGACAGTGAAGAGCTGAGCCAGAGGTGTCCTACGTGGCCACCGTACAGAGGACAACATGGACGAAAAAAAGGTTTTTCCAGTGTAAGAAACAGAACAAACAACATGGCACTTTTTTCTGAAATTACTCCGTTGTATACATTATAACTTACAACAGCAACCTGATGATGTCATCACATGAAGAAGAGGAGCAGCACGTCTTCCTCCTGCACCCACTTTGAAGACCCGTTTGGTCTCATTTTAACTGGTCGCTTCATCATCTGACAGATATGACATCAGCTACCGAAGACCCCCAACGTTCAAAGTACGTCTCTCTTTCCCAGAGGTGTTGCATTACTGCGGGGGGTTTCTCAAAATTAGGGGTCAGGACCCACAAATGGCTCACAGGTGCCCCCTCCCCACACACCGCAGGCCCCCAGCACCCTTCATGCAGGCTTGATTTAATGAGCAGAGGGTCCCGGGGTGAGAGGGAGATATTTCAAATCTGATATCCACAGTTTAGCTGGACAGCCCGTCTCCACCTTCAGCTGTCAAAGTGTTGTCAAGATAAGATGGGGGCCGAGGGTGGAGAGAGCAAGAGAGAACAACAAGAGAAGATAGAGAGGATGTGTGGTTTTGATTTGACATCAAAGAGTTCTTGATATAAGGTGGAGCTTCCTCAACAACAGGAAATCAGAAAAAAAAATGCTGTAGAATCACATTTTTCAATCATATAGAACAAACAAAAGGAAGCACCAGAAGAAGAAAACGGACTATGTTTAATAAACACAGTGACACATTAAAACAGTCAAATCCAACTCTGAACCACCAGTCAGCTCCTGCAACGAGCGGCTTCAGAACGCTTCAGCTGTGGAGAGCGCGGCGAAATAAACTCTACATACGACACACAACACAACACACATACTGAGAGTCAATGCAACAAAACTGCTGCGTTCCTGGAGGATACTTCAGGATAAACCACCGTCCTAACCCTGCATCCACGTGACCGGGCATCAACCTGTGACGGCGTGCGTCGAGAGGATGCACACTGGGATGATCCAGCTCCTCAGCAGATGGAGTTTGCCCACTCGCCATCGTTGAGGCCGACATGTTGAAGAAGTGTCCGCAGAACAGATGCAAACCAGTTTCAACACAACTGTCTGCAGGTTGTGTTTAAAGTCCGTAGCAGCAGTGTCTTTACAAGCGCCTGCAGCTGTAGGAAAGGAAAGCAGCCTGTGTCTCAAAGCAGAGCTCAGTAAAAAGGCCTTTAAATGTTTTGCTTCACTCAGGTGGAAAAAACTTCAGCATAATTAAAGTTGGATCATCTCCTCTCGTCTCTGGTCTCTTAGATCTCAGTGAGCTGCAGATCTTTGAGGTTAATTCTGCCTTTATTCCATATTTTTGCATCTCAGATTTGATTTAAAGCTGGTTTCAGAGCCTTTTTAACCTGAATCGTATCCAAATCTTTTTGTTGTAAGTTTACATATTTGTCTAAATGTTGTTTGTTGCTCCTATTATTCCGTGCACACGGGACGCCTGGGAAAAGAGCGTGAAGTGCTCTCATTGGACCAAAAATAAAAGCTCTGTTTTCTTCTGTTTCCTGCACATAACTTCAGTGATTACATGTTGGGTTCTGAGCATTAAAATTATGAACACGTTTATCGACTTTGTTTGCTCAAGATGAATTTAGGTGGAGTAAGAGGTCCTTATCAGTGTGTGTGTGTGTGTGTGTGTGTGTGTGTGTGTGTGTGTGTGTGTTGTTTCAGTTGCTTCAGATGCGCTTCCCCCCTCCTCAACACACACATGCACACCCCATTAACCCCCATACAGTACCATTACACCCTGTGCGGAAAAACAGCAAAAACAGCAGTCTAAGAAAAACAGAGGGAGATAGTGACTGAATGAGGACGAGAGAGAGAGAGAGAGAGAGCGAGAGAGAGAGAGAGAGAGGGAGAGAGGGAGAGAGAGGGAGCGATCGAGCATGTGAAGCCACAGAGAGAGAGAGCGAGCTGTGTAAACATCAGTCCTGCAGATGAATGAGACTTCCCCCGGTTTGTTATTCCAGTGTTTGGCCTGACAGAGACAGAGGATGAATGGATTAGTGTGTGAGAAAAAGAGAGAGAGGATGAATGAGGGCGAGAGAGCAGTGGGAGGGGCTACACATGGGGGCGTGTCTTCATCAGAACCAGAACCAGCAGAGTCGGCGCAGTGGGCGGAGTTTTGGGGCGTCCGGCGACGCAGATGATGATCCTGTTTGCTTTGGGAGTCAGCGGAGACAAATGGTGACCGTCTCATCAGAGCTAATAAATGATGATGATGATGATGATGATGATGATGATGATGATGATGATGATGATGTGGGATGTAATGATTGACAGGTCTCTCTGGTACCCTGATATGGGCCATTGTGGTGGAGGAACATCTGTAATAGACAAAGAGGTCAAAGGTCAGCAGAGAGTTAAAGATCTGCTCACATAAGCACAAGTGAACACACACACACACACACACACACACACACACACACACACACACACACGCACAGCAGCGCAGAGCATCTCTTGTGTGTTTGTATGCGAGTGAATGGAAGAACTGGCTTTAAGCTTAAGATTAAATCTTTCTTTTTTCTGCCTTTTCTTTCATTCTTGTCTTGTCTCTTCACTCACTGATCTAATGTGATGACTCGTTGTCTAATAAAACACATTGTTAAAACAAGCCGTCTGATTGGCTGACTGCTGCTGTTTCTTGACCCGTCTGACCTCTTTCAGTGACGTCACCTTGCACCCGGCTCTCAGCTCATAACGTCTTCTGTGAAAGATGCAGAATACGTCCGTGCCTTGTTGTGCAGACCTGGTTGTAACTCTAATATATTGCATTTGCCAGAACTCTTTCACAATAAAAGCATCCCGCTGGCTCGCGGGTGGGAAGCTGTTGATGTGAAGTGCTGTGTTTGCGGCTCTGCCAGGTGTCCCCTGCTGTGAGGATGCAGTGGAGACGCATATGTTCATGATGATTAAAGCAGGCTAACGCTGCAGGCTAACAGTGTTATCATAACGCTGGTAGAGCATGTAGATGTATAACGAGGGTTTGATTCACGCCGCCCGTCATCCCCTCCCTCGTCCTGCCTCCTCTGTCTCTCTACAGCTTTCACCATCAAATAAAGCAGAAAAGCCAAAAAACAATCTGTGACTCAAGATGCAATAAACCAAAATGATCCTCTAAAATGAGTTAATGATGTTGGATAAAATCTATTTTTTATTAATTTCTGACTCTAAAGTTTCTTTTCTTGTCTTCTTCTCTCTTTCTGTCTTCTTCTTCTTTGTTTCTCCAAATCTCTTCATGTCTGAATGTCTTTGTCTTTAAATCCTGTTACCTTCTGATCCACGATGACCCTCAGCGACCTTTGATGAGATGAGGTCATGACCCACTGTGTGTGTGTGTGTGTGTGTGTGTGTGTGTGTGTGTGTGTTTGTGTGTGTGTGGGTGTTGAAAGCCAATGGGATTTAGCATACAGGTCAGTAGGTCGAGCAGCGCTAATGATGCAGCTCATAACTGTGCACGTGCCACACGGCAATAAAAATAACACAACTGCTGCAGATCGTGTGTGTGTGTGTGAGTGTGTGTGTGTGTGTGTGTGTGTGTGTGTGTGTGTGTGTGTGTGTGTGTGTGTGTAAAGTTTCCTTTCTTTAACATACGAACAAGCTGCTGGTTGCACAAACGGGACTGACGGGATGTCCGCTGTAAAAATGTCAATAAAGTTTTGATTTATACTTTTTAGTCTAATTTCTCACATTTCGACTGTTTCTGTTAATTTACTCAAAGTCAGAGTCAGACACGACTTTTCATCATTAGAACTCGTACTTCTTAGAAGTTATCAGGACTTTTGGTGAAGCTGGATTTGTTGGCACAAAGTCATTTTTTTATTTTTAACTTTTAGATTTTAAAGGTGTGAAAACGTTCTTATGCCAAATAATCTGCACAGGTCAGATCACCATGTCCTGTTTTTAGGTTTTAATCAAGTCTTTCCTTTCCTTTCCTTTCCTTTCCTTTCCTTTCCTTTCCTTTCCTTTCCTTTCCTTTCCTTTCCTTTCCTTCTTTCCTACATCCTCATTTGAAGATACTCACTTGTTTCATCACCTGTTTTTTATACACATCTTTTCTCATCTCTATTTTTTCCTTCCTTTCTTATCATCCTCTTCTCTTGCTTTCCTTCTTTCGTCTCTCCTCCTCCTCCTCCTCCTCCTCCTCTCTCTTGTCTCCTTTCCTGTTTCCTCTTCTCTGTCTCCTTTTCCTTTAATAATTATGTTTCCTTTTCTCTTTATCCCTTCCTCTCCTTTCCTTTCCTTTTCTCTACCTGTTGCTTGTTTTGATTTTCTTTACTCATACTTGTTTGTTTTCTTCATCATTTTCTAAATCTCTCCTCATCTTTTGAAGTGTTTCTTTCATGTCCCAGTTTCCTTTCCCCCTCTCCTCTGTCCTACTCTATCTTGTCTAACTCTTGTCTTTGTTCCTTCCTTTTATCTTGTTTGACTCCTTTTCTCACTTTTCTCCCATTTGTCTCATTGTCACATCTCTCCCTTGCTTCAGTTTAGTGGATAGAAATGAAATTCAGCTCAGAAAAGTTAATTCGGTGACCTTCAGTGACCTTGGTCTTTATCAGCTTTATCAGTTTGGTTTCTTGTGCTTTTATTTTTCTTTCCTGCAGTCTTTTTGTCATCTTGTTTGCTCTTAACTTGAACACAATGTGTACTTGTACCCTCCTTGTACTGAGGTCAGAAAAATGTGATTTATCTTGCCAATATCCGATGACTCAGTGTGTCGTAAGACCATTTGGTCCTGAATGAATGAACGAACGAATAAAAAAAAAAAACAAACGCTGAGGGTGGATCCGGTTTTCCAGCCTTCCCGTAAGCAAATCAAACATTTTTTTTTATCACTGACAAGAGAAGAGGAAGAAGCCTGTTAGTCACTCTGATTAAATTACAAAGCAAGTTGAACCTCGTCCAATTCAAACGGCCCCGGCGTTCCTTTCCAGCCAATCACTGCATTCCTAACCGCCCACGGGATTCCTCTCAGCCAATGAAGAGCGTGTGCTGAGTGACACAAACACTATTCCATTCATTCCTGAGCGCTGAGCGTTAAACTGGTGGTTTGGTGTTTCCCTTTTCTCTCTCTCTCTCTCAACTGTCCTTCCCTCCCTCGTTCTTTCCGTTGTGTGTGTGTGCATGAGTGTGTGTGTGTGAGTGTGAGTGAGAGTGTGTGTGTGTTTGAGTGTGTGTGTGGGATGTGGAATGTGCGGTGGGATGTGAGCAACTTCCTGTTTTTAGTTGTTAAGTGCATCCCAGTGGGGTTTCACACTGTGTGTGTGTGTGTGTGTGTGTGTGTGTGTGTGTGTCTGCGTGTGTCTGAAGAGAGAGACTAGAAATGAGAATGACCAAGAGGAATGAGAGGAAGCATATGGCCAAAAGTAAGTGGACACCCAAACATTCTGGTCATATGTGACCGGTGAACACGTCATTACAGCCTCGACAGCATCAGTGAGGTCGACACTGATGATGGGAGGTCGGGTCAGCTCAGAGTCAGCATCCACTTCATCCCAGAGGTGTTGGATGGGGTTGAGGTCAAGGCTCTGTGAGGACCAGTCCAGTTCTTCCACAACAAACTGGGAAAACCTTTCCTTCATGGAGCTGTTGAAACAGGAAATGTTGTTCCTCTAAGCTGGAGGCAGGCGGAAACATCATGATTTCACTGCAACTGAGCCGCCTGGTTCAAACCATGAGAGGACTGTGTGGACATCCCGTCTGTCTGTCACAGAGACAGACAGAGGTGGACGTGAGCTGTGAACTGAGAGCCTGTGGACGTATTCTTGTATTTGTTTAAAACCAACATTTATTCATGAATGATCAATTAATCAGTTTATCGTCATAAAAGGCCAAAACATATCAACAGTTTCACGATGTTCTCATAAGTCTTTCACTCTATCGTGAATCCAAACGTTTCCTACATTGACGTATTTCACCGTCTCACTGCAGCTGAAGGATATGTGTCAGATGTGTAATGCTCAGATGTTTACTTGGCTGAGTAATAAACCTGCTTACATGAATTCATCTTTATGCTCCGTCCTCCCGACATGTAAATGCACATCTGTATCAATCACTTCATCCTCTTCACCTCTGATGGCACACAAAGCTTTGATCTGCCTCATGTTAGTTCCACCTCCTTTAACTCAGCTGTCACAGCTCGCCGCTAAATTTTGGGCCGAACATCTGCATCACTGTGTTTGATGACCTTTGACCTGCACAGTCTGGGTTGTTTGAGTGATTTGCATCCCGAGTGAAGACCGGGAAGAAAAAACTAGCTGCTACTCTGATGAAAACAGGTGAAAGTGTTTACACCAAAGTTTAAACAGTAACAGCCTGAAGTGGGTCAAAGGTCAAGTTCACACTGTTCAAACCCTCTTTGTAATTTTGCCAAAGGCTGAAACAAACAGCGTGAAAGTGATGGGAAAGAGTGTGTGTGTGTGTGTGTGTGTGAGAAGCACAAACACACAGCAGACTAAACAGTTAGATTATTATCACGTAAATTATTTCAACACTGTATCGTCCCTGTCAGCTTGTTAGCTGTTAGCAGGGAGCGCTAACTGCTGTGAAGAGAGAGTGTGTTTGTTCTACAGAGGCCGTGCATGTAAATACATCCGCTGGGTGGAAATGGCCTGTTAAATGGATGGTTACACACACACACACACACACACACACACACGCACAGACTGCTGATCAGACTAAAACCCCTCAGGACTCCATGGGAAAAAGCTTGCGTGTGTGTGTGTGTGTGTGTGTGTGTGTGTGTGTGTGTGTGTGTGTGTGTGTGAGTGTGTGTGATGCTGCCGCCCACAGTGACTCCGGACTGAAAGTGCATGCGCGCGTATGTGTGTGAATGTGTGCGCGAGTGTGTTTACAGGCAACTCCGGGGACAAGGTCGTCGGCTCGTCCGGGCTGTTCCAGGAAGATGCAGCGTGTGTGTGTGTGTGTGTGTGTGTGTGTGTGTGTGTGTGTGTGTGTGTGTGGTCTGCTCAGGTAAACAGTGTTCAGGTTACACACTGGGAGCTGATCTCTTTACTTTGGCCTTGTTTGTTTTGGACATCAAGGAGCTGAAGCCTGTTCGGACCACAGCGGAGGTCAGCCTGTACAGGCTGAGTGGCTTTCCTCTGGTCTGTCTGCACACAGTCAGCACGCTTGAACATAACCCAGCAGAGTGGGCTTGAAGGACCCTTCTGGTTTGTCCTCACTTACACTCATTCTGTTACAGGCAAAATTAGGCATTATTCCGACTGCTGAGGTCTGTTAAGGTCGTCATTTCAATAAGAACTGAATCACTTTACATTAATTTGGAGGAACCTTATCGCTTCGTTTCCAAAGTGATTTGCAATAAATACATTCTAGCCCCAGTTCGTGCCTCTCGTGTGTTATCCTTACATCCAGGTCACAGTGGTGAGCATCTGTTTTTTAACGAGTTTCCCAAGTTTCCTAATTCAAAAAAGGTGGCAGCCTTCGGCTTCCTGGATAGGAGACAGAGGTGACACTGGTGAAAAAGTGTTTTTCATTGAAACCATTAGAGGAGACTTTCAGGGCTCTGGAGAGGTTCAGAGCAGCAGTAAGTGTAGTGAAACAAACTTCATCGGGTGTCGTCCAGGGTCCAGCCCAAAGCGGCTGAATGTGCCCTCACACATCCGAACATGTTCATAGTCCCACCCAAAACCTCTCCCTATCAGCGCTCATCATCTCAGGCCTCCTTCTCTCTCGTGAGGTCACTCTGAGGTCACAGGGACTTTTGTCTGGACCCTGAACCCTCCGACCTTTCTCCTCCTGCCCACCAGCTCATGGTGATGTTTTGTCATCTAGGAACCGAATCGTCTGTTTTTTTGTTGCAGCCTATTGAGCAACAGTTCACTCTGTACAGCATGCCTGTGTGTGTGTGTGTGTGTGTGTGTGTGTGTGTGTGTGTGTGTCATCCAGTTATCCAGGGAATTACATCAAACGGACGTATTCCTTCAAATCTAATTAAGTTTAACATCTTTTCTTCATAAGGAACATACGTTTCAACCAAACCAAATTTCAGCCTGTTTATTGCCTTTGAGGGTGAGTCAGTCCGAAAACTGTTTGTGTTTTGCTGTCACGGGTGAGCTGACAGCATCTGTCAAAGTCCGCACCTCCAGCACTCTGTCAAAGGGATAAGAATCAGTGGTGTCACTGATGATGAAGAGCTCAGACTGTCAGGGAATCATTCAGATGGCAGAAATGTACAGAAAACACTCCACCGATTGATGCATTAATTGCCGTTGGCCAATCAAATGTGCCCAAAGGCGCATTCCTGCTAAATACTTTGTGATAATAAACACGCTTGACTGAAATCAGATCGAACAATACAGGCGCTGTGGCTGACACATCCAGGTGGTTTTGTTATTAAATGACTGCACACATGAAGCAGTTTCATAGAAAGTCTTTAGACCTACTTTCGCTCATGCTCACCAGGTAACATTTATGACCCGCCATTACATTGGTATTTATTACTGCTGTCGCCGTCTGTCATCGACAACAGAGAGATATATCAACGACTGTTTATCGCATGCAGGTAACAGCGAGCAGCTCTGTGCTATGTTGCCTGAAGGGAGCAGCTGCTGCTCTCCTCCCCGGGCAAAAAAAAAAAAAAAAACTCAGGTGAGAGTAAGACAGGTAATTGAGCTGAGGCGCTGCGTAAAACATGAATAAAACAGAATGTTAACCATTTTTGACTCAATCAAAACAGTACAAAGACAATATATTTACTGCTTTAGGTCAAGGTTCAGACTTTCATGTAATACTGCAGCATCAGATCGACGTCCTGCATGAACAGACTGTGGTCAGTGAATCACAGAGGTTTTCGCATTCATGGTTCACTTCCTGCAGAGTGGACACTCAGGGGTGAGGGACACTGAGACGGACTTTGCTTGAACACGTGTCCAACCTGAAACTACTGCTGAGTGATGCACAGTTTAGGCAGATTTGTGTTTTTTTTTTTTCAGGTGTTAAAGGAGAACTCCACCAATTTAACATTGCACTACTACAGGATGGATGAAAATCGATGCAGCAGGACCTCTTGTATTGTGTCTTTTTCATTTTGCACCTTCTTCTTTGTCAAAACATACATTACCCATAATGCAACTCCACTGCCAACAGAGGTTCACATGTGTTATGCTAGTATTGGCTAATGTAGCCTCGAGCTGCTAGCTTAGGCTGGGACAAGGAGTGGGCTGCTGAGGTCTGTCCAACACCACAAGATTGTTTTTATTTCCATCTTCAGCTGCAGGTAGGTGGAAGCATGTTCTGATCTGACACCTCATTGTGTTTTCCAAAACTGTAAATCAGTTTTATGAAGTGACGATGCTTTGGTTAAGGTTTGGTTAAGTTTAGGCACAAAAACAACTCGGTCAGGTTTAGGGGCCGAGTGTGGTCAGAAACCCACAACACTGAATGTCGGCTGGAAACAGGAAATGAACCGCTGTCACCCCCGTTTAGACCCATCCATCTGGATGGGTCTAAACGGGGGACGGGTGGACTTTATGCTTTCTTATAAAAACATCTTATGCACATGCACTTAAATGTAATCTACAGGTTTTGTGTACATGCACATGAATCGTATAGATTACATTTCGTCAACGTGTTTTCTGCTAATCTGGTTCAATTCACTTTCTCACTCTGCCTTTGCTAAATCACAAAATATAAAATTTGCCCGTCGTCTCCTGGAAGAAGAAGATTTCTGAGCTTTTCCTCACTTCGCTCCATGTTGTCCTCGCTATTAACAAACAAAATCAGCTGAAGCTGATCAGTCGAGTCCTCGATTCTTTCAGGTCCTGCAGAAGCAGAACATTCACGATGAAGAATAAATCTGGTTTTAAAGAAAACAGGGAAAATTATAATGAAGTCTGAGGGTCTAGAAAAGAGAAGAAGAGCTTCAAGTCCTTCACCAACCGTGAAATCAGAGGCCGCTCAAAATACACACCCACACACATGCACTGAAGCTCAGTCCCTGGAAAAGTATTCGAGGAGTCAGGACACAGACGTATGTGTGCGGTATGTATTCCTAGAAGGAGTGTGAGGTATTATATAACGTCCTCTCGGCTGCGCGTTAGTACACTGTGTTACCGTCTGAACCACAGGCAGCTGGCCTGCAGCTACAGCTGCTGAACTCTGACTGTTTCTACATTTGGTAGTAAAAGTCAGTGAATCAGGTTTCAGACAACAGTAGCAGCGAAGCTTCAGGGAAGGCGAAGCCGCTGGTCGGGCACTTCGGCGCAGATCCCAAACAGCTCAACAAATATTGGATCACTTGCATTTAAATTTGGTAGAGACATTTATGGTCTCCAGACGATGAACCCTCCTGACTTTAGTGATCCCCTGACTTTTTATGCAGTGTCATGAGCAGCTCGGTTTCTCTGGTTTATCAGCACTAGCATGACTAGAGACAAACACACATGTGATCTGTGATGTTAATGAATTACATCCTTCCAACCCCATCGGCAGACAACAACGCTAATACTGAACAATTCTGCAAAATCCCATGTGTTTGAAGACAATATTTGTGTCTAAATCTTGCTTTCTACAATATCTGAGCATAGCACCTGCAGTGTGGTGGGAATAAAATGCAAAAAAAAAAAAAAAAAAAAAAAAAATCATTTTATATAATATTTCCCCTTCACTTTGTTTGTTTGTAAAGTAAATGTCACGACTTCTGCTGCATCATGGAAGCAGTTAACTGCTGGAAATTACAATTTGTTAACTGTTTCAATATCCTCATGATAAACATGCAAATTTTTGACAGTTGACAGGGTGCACCTGAACGCACCTTCGTCTGGCTCAACTGTTGTATTTTGCGAAGGACACACCTTTGAGGTTCATGTCCTTTCCATAAAGCCTCTGGATTGGGATGCAGTTTATGTCTTTTCATCATGCCCAACAATCAAGGTAAAAAAAAAAAAATAGATTCTGACTAAAGTCAAGTTGTAATTGATGCCTAAAGAAAGCATCAAAACCAAAATTTTCCCCTTAATTCCACTAACGTATCCTTTAATGATGATGTTCTGTTAAATAGGAACAGTTAGGGTTAAAGGACTTTCATATATTACTGTATTTTAACTGATTCGTGTGTACATTTAAGGGCTCAAACTGTGTCAAACCCTTTAAATTTTAAACTTTTTAAAATAAAATTTCGCCTCCTTGAAAACCCAAATTTAACACTGGGAATTTGAATTGTGATTAATTGAAAGGTCCGTCTAAAAACAGTATCTGTGATATCATTTGTAAACTTTGAGGGGTTTTACCCATTAAATTCCAACAGAAGACCCATTGAAACACCTCAGTATATTAAAGTCCTTTAACTTGGCACAAATCTGGGATAAACCTATTAAATTATCCAGTAAGAATGTTGTAAAATATCATTAATTTCAAAATATTTCCAGACACTAAAGTAAACCAAAACCCTGCCCTTAATAACACATGAATAAATAAAGGATTTGTTAATGTCCAAATTAAGTGACATAGAAGAACCCGGATGGTTTCTGTGTGTGAAGGTCAAAGAAATATGCTGATGCTAAAAAGCTGCTTTCAATATAAAACAATTCAGTGTCTGAATGAGTTTGTTTCTCTCTATTTGAGATGAGATGCATCACCAAGTCTGTCAGGTTGTGAAACTACTTGTTTCACACCTCTACCTCACACCCACCTCATCCACTGAATGAAACCCCACAACATGTTAAATGTCTGGAAATCACAACTCAGCTGCTCTGCTGAAGGTGCTTTCTGAAGAGGCCAGTGATCAAAGCGAAAACCAAATGGACTGATGTGCGACATTTTCCACCAAAGTGACCTTTTCGCCTCCAGATGTTTTCTTTTTTCTGAAGCTTCGAGTTACTGTTAATTACAGTTAATGACAGACAGCCTGTAACTCCTCCATCCTTCAAGGAAAACTAATCTCACATTCTTGACAGAAATATTTGAATAAGATTTGCATTCCTGTAAGCTTTCCCTCAGGGCAGGATCCAGTAAAGACAGCACACCCTGAAAACTAAAGGTTCAGCCAGAGGGACCCCGAAGCAACAGAAGAACAGCCTGGCAATAAAAGCACTGATGAAAGATTTCTTGTTCTGTCTCTGTGTTTAATGTTGGTGAGAGATGACAAAGATCCTCTTGGGTTCACACCTGAATTCCATCCTGAAAAGTTTCCTCACGAACTGAAACAATGCATCGTTTATATTTTCCAAACTTTACTTTTCATTCTTTCGAGCCATTTTTCAGTTTTTCAAGCCATGTGATTGGACCATTTTGAGATGCTGTCCCTTTTATTCTGCAGAACTACATTTCAGAGGAATCACTGCTCGACAATATTTTAAGAAATTCACTTTGCAGGTAAAGGTTTTATTCACAAATTACAATAATGTATCAAATACGATGATGTTGCTTTAATTCAAACTACGCAGAAGTAACATATTCTAAAACCACGAAACTTTGTGTTGAGGTAACTTTCATCTGCAGCTCGTTCTTAACCCGTGAACATTATTGACAAATATAAATAATAATAAGTTTTGTGAGAGTAAAAATTTGGGGGAAAAGTAAAAAAAAAAAAAAAAACTTGCAGAGAGTTTCCGTTTGGTGTAATGAACCTTACACACTGTGCCTTCCTCACATTACGTCCATCTTAAACCTGCAAAAACTGATTTTTTGGCGACTTGGGGGCAGCAGATACAAGCCGTGTACACAATATTGACAAATCACCACCTTTTAAGTTGATGCAGTTTCTCATTGACACATCCAGCAGGTGTGGAGCAACTTAGTCCGTCATGCTGTTGACGAATGTAATCCTGACTCTGTTCTAGCTCTGCGTTTGGTCTCCTCCAGCTCCTGACGGAGGATCTGCCTCATGAGCATCTCATTGCACCACATCTTCATCAGCTGGTTGCTAACTGTGTTTGCTGTTCAGCAGGTAGTGTGCAGTGGGTTTTTAGAGCTTTTTCACTAAAAGCTGCTCCGTGTGCCGACAGCAGCACCGTGAGAGTGAACCAGGATGGTAAAATTGTGGGCGGGTCTGTGCAGCAACCTCTCAGCTCTGTCCCAACACGTTCGACGGCAGCCAGAAAGACATACACCCAAATTTCTGGGAATTACTCAAGAAGGTTAACATTGAAATTTCCTGTTGCCAGAGGATAAATATTTGAATGGAATTTGCATGTGAGTGGAGGTCGACCCACGGCGACCATCAGGGTTTTTGCATTCGAGCTATGAGGCAACCGAGACGTTGGAGAACATTCCTGTCAGGGCAGCGCTTATCTGTGCTGTCGCTTATCTGCTGCCGCAAGCGTTGACAGGAGGCATGGACTGCAGGGAAGGAGGGGGAGGAGGAGGAGGAGGAGGAGGAGGAGGAGGAGGAGGCTGTGTTTACACTGTCCTCTGTTCAGTTAAACCAGTTCACAGTCAGATCAGAAATCACTGTCATCACTACTGTTCCGCATACCTGCTGTAAATGTACAGGAAATGATGCAATCATATGTGGTAAATCACAAAGAGGTATTAACAATATAATCTTGGGTGTTTTTAGAAAACTTTCATGGTTCTCAGTGTTTTATTGCATGTACTAAGTGACAGACATTGTAATTAGCACCAGTGACTGTTCACCCTCTGCAGCTAACTGCCTCTGCTTCATCAGATCCGTTCCTTCTGCTGATGGTGAAGTTCAGCCTTGAAAAATCACATTTGTCAGCTGTATGCCTTTCAGTTGACTCCATGCATCCAGACATGGATCATACATTTAAAGACCAACAACAGGCTCATTTTGTTTTCTAATATTTTTACATTCACGCTGCTGCCAGGCATGCCGCCTTGCATTACTCTGACCTTCAACAGGCCTTTTTCACAGTGAACATTTTGGCTTGTCGGTGCAGGAAAAGCACAGGTGTAACTGATGAAATTAAATATGACTGCATTCCATTTAGGTGAGCCAGTTCCAGGGTCCCAGCACCGTGCATGCTGGCTCACCTGCACGGCTCACTTGGAAACTCAACAGAACTGAGCCATCGTTAATGAAATTTGCTTCATCCGTGTTTTTCCTGCTGAGGCAAATATAGAAGTTAGTGGAACAGCAGCTGGACAGAGAGCGTCACTGTTTTTAAAAAAAAAAATCCACGTTTTCTTCCTTTAACCGCCTGATGTGGTGATGGAAGAGTTTAAGTACATGAGATGATTTGATTCTGTAAATTCTGGATCTCGTGGTGTGTTTTTGTGATGAACCGTATTCAGTCGCTCTTCTCAAAAGCTGGAACGTTATTTACATTAAAGTTGAAAAAATTACACATAATTACATTTGTGTAAATCCCTGAAAGTGAAATACAGTTTACCACTCTCATGCAAAGTGTTGAGGAAAGTATTTCCCTGTTATTTTAGGAGATAATTGTGGCCAATTTGTTCACACTTGGCTAGGCAGGAAATTGCATGGGCTATTGTATTTTCTTTTGCCCTGAATGGGTCGACCTTTAGTGCTCTCTCCTGCCATGTGGCCCTGCGTGCCTCCAAACTCCATAAACCAAATGGTTCATTTGAAAAGCTTGTTTTTATGGCAGACTCGTATTGTAGCATAAAACACGCTCTTAGTTGTTAGTTTAAAAGGGTTGAACTTCCACTTTTTGATGACATTTAGCTCTTGTTCCCTGAAGGATGAATACCCTTATTGTAAGCGGGCAAAAGAAGCCACTCAAATGTTGTATTTTTCTTCATTTTCCCGCTGACGAGCTGCAGTTGGAAAATGTTGTCCTTTTGTACAAGTCTGGGCAGAGAAATCCCACACGCACTCGTCTTAGCTGGATTTTGAGTTTGGCGAGACGGCCTCTCACCTGGTTCATCAATGGTTAATTCAAATTAATTTGTTTATAGAGAAATTGAGCACCCTGAAGGGGTTTTACCCGCCTACGTTTTTACACAGAAATAAAAAAACAGCACACCACCTCTGCAGTATCACAGTGTGATCGAGAACAAGGATAAGCGCAGGTTCAAGAAATGTCCCAGATCAGATGTGAGGTTATGTGTCGAAAAGGTGCAAATGAAGAACACGAGCGACTGTCTGTGCTGTGTTTCTCCTGAAATCCAACATTTACTCTCACTTCAATTCAAGAAAATGTTTTATGGGGAAACATAACCAGCAGTGTTTGAATTCAAACTATTGGCCAACCAATCAGACGCCGGGCTCACCCTCTGAGAGGAGTCTGATTGGTCGGCGGATGAACTGGCTGGTTTAACGCCTCCATCGGAGACCACCCTGACTTTCAGAATAAATGTTCTGTATTTCTAACTCAGACAAACGCTGTCAATGATTAAACTCACTCCAGCGGCGCTCAGTCACCGTGTGACTCGACCCATCGCCTCTGCTCATTCTGGGAGACTTAATGACTCAAGCGCACAAAGAGCTTCAGTAGCTGCTTTCAGCCTCACAGTAAAACGAAACCAAAGAGAATCACCATTAACCTCCGCTTCCCATTCACATGCATATTTACAGGACGACAAATGAAGAGCAAGCAGTTTGCATGAAGACAAGCTTTTCTCCAGCTGAACCCTGATCAGCAGCTTCAGACTAATCTGGTCCAGTTGGTTCATCAGATTAAGATCATCAGATTACTTCCCTTACTCTGATAAAAGTTACTGGATTTGTGGCAACATGCGGCTGCATGATCAATAATATGATTAATACAGTGAATCAGATTGTTTGGAACCTCAACTGTACAAAGAATATGTGCAGAGGCTCATGGGAGATGTAGTTGATGAAATCCAGCATAACAGCTGATGTTCTGTCTAACAGTTGAGAAAACAGGTCTCAGGTCAGTATGTTGGCTGTTAACTGAGTCAAACCTACGTCATCATCCTGCTGCCGGAAACAATCACAAGTCAAATGGGTTTTACTACACGGCTGAAAATAGTTCCATAAAATGTGGTGTTTGCTCCTGTTTGAGTTGCGTTTGCCAAAAACTACTCTGACCACCCGTTTTGGGAAATTACTGAGCCTTTTTTTTTTTTTCTTAGAAATGATGCGATACATTTGTGAGCTGTCCTTACACTTTTCCATCATCAGTGAGCTACAAAGCCACAAACCTAAAGCCCTCCACTCCTTTAATGAATGGCCACTGTCCCTTTGAAAGACAAAGGAGGAGTCCTCCACCATCCCCCGTGACTCCTTCCGTCCTGAGGGGGTTGTGAAGCAGCTTTTTGGGGGTAGAACTCAGCTGCACCTCCAGACATCAGTCCGTCAAGCTCCTGAAGTTTGCAGATGACATCGCCCTCATTGGGTTCATCTCTGGTGGACATGAATCCGCTTTCCGGCTGGAGATTGATCATCTGCAGACCTGCAGTAAGAACAATATGGAGCTCAAAGCTTGAAGGAGGTGCTTGTGGATTACAGAAGGAACCCAGCCCCACCCGCCTCCATCACTCTGCCCCCCGGCCACCAGCGTCACCCAGGACCTGGAGCTGAACATCCCTCCGACCCTGAGCGTGAAGGTAAGGTTGTGGCGGACCCTTACCACCCAAGACACAAACAGTGTCAGCTGCTGGCAGGAGGCTGTGGTGCATCACGACCAAACCTCACGCTATGAAAACTTCCTGCCGCGTCATCAACAACTTTCCCCACTGACACTGATTCTTATAAACCCTCTCGATTGCCCAGTATCCCAGAAGTCTACACGCCTGAATCATTAACACACATCTCTCAGACTGTATCCCAGCTATTCTTTAAACTTCATACTGTAAACTTTTTAAACTGCACAGCTCTTTCGTGTCAATAACGGTCATGCATTCATGGTAATGCACCAGTACACCACAGTAATTCCTTGTACTTGCAAATTAACCTGATTCTGAGAAACGATGGTCTTGGAACTGAAGGCTGCAGCAGAGTTGGAAGAATCTTTCACAGAATTTACTGACAATAAGAAAAAATCCCTTAAAGCCAAAACAAGTTCCTTCAAAGAGAATCACAAAATAGATTCCTTGTAATAAAACCTAACAGTGGAAACAATGACAACCCCCAGTAAACTCCGATCTACAGCGACTTGAGCCCAGTTCGCTTCACTCTCTCGCGGTGCAGTAGTGAGGCTGTTTGCCAGAGCTGTAAAACTTCCATCTCAATGACCCATCCGTTTCCTATTATCCTATTTCACTATTTCCATCAGCTAATTCTTTCCTGCTGAGTAAAGACCCTTATTTTCTCCTCTTTTTTGAGCCTCTTCATTAAAACATATTCCACCAACCTGAGCTGCGTTTAATTTCCTCAGTTTTTTTTTTCCATTTTTATGGAAATATTGTTCTCTATTTTTTAGAGCAAAGATACGAAGTATTGATCTCAGGGTGTGAAAACACCTGCTGTCAGAATGACTTGGTTCTGCCTGATTTCACTGAAAGAAAATGAGCGGAAACGTTGGTTTCTGGTTAGTAAAATGTCCACAAAAGTACAAACTAAAGGTCGGTGACAGATTTTGCTTATATTATGTAATAATTCAAGAGTTATGAGGAATAAGTAAAGGTGCATTTCCGTGCACTGTGACTACATCTGAGTGTTTTCAGGTCCCTGACCTTGACTCATGACCATCTCACATTAGTTTCTGATTGACAAAGATCCCACTCTTGTGGATAGTGATATCAGTGTCGGTTAGATAAAAACAAGTGTTTGCTGTAGGGGAATGAGTCACTGCGTGGTGAACCGGGCTACGCCACAAAATGATCGCTGTGGAGGCTGTTGGTTAGACAGAGTCCGGTAAAAGGTGAGCTGAGGACAGGAACACACAGGAAAACACACCAACAACTCTGGCAGCTTCCTGCTTTGTGCCACGCAAAGATCCAGATGTTCCTCCACACCAGCAGGGCACAAACGGCTCAGGCTGATTAAGACTTGCAGCTCGTCAGCGGGGTTTACCAGTGATCGTATCTGCTCTGCTTTTAACTCCTGTGACTGAACACACCCTGCTGTAGTACAATGGAAAACCACAAGATTTGCAGAAAAAGCCACAGAGCTGCGAATCACAATTCACTGTATTTAAACGTAGATTATTACAACAGAGCAAAGCACCTCTTCACTGCATGGAGCGTGCAGCCTTACAGTTCATGTCGGAGGAAAGAATCAGGAACGCTGCCATTTGTCAGTGTGTTTATTAGGAGTTTGTGAATTTCTATTTGTTTTTAGGCGTAAATGTAGCAGAATGTAGCAAAGCGCATGTTTGATGTCTAATTTATTGTAATTCTGTGTTATATTTTCAACGTTTAACAGAAGTCATAGTGTCAAAAGCAGAGGTGTGACAAATGGTGAACACACACACACACACACACACACACACACACACACACACACACACTCACTCACACACATACATATATATAGTTGTTCGTAGTTTCCTGTTTCTCACTGCAGATTAACTGTTCATCAGTCTCTCTCTCACCTCCTCCTCCCTTCACATAAAGACCTTTCGAGAGTAGATCCTTCCAGAAATAGCGGGCTGGGAAACGAGCCTTTCTTTTCTTTCTTTCTGTGCATCGTTTCTCCAAAATAGACAAATGTTGAGACTCAGAAACATGTTGATTTTGTGGTAAATTACGTTGAGAATAAGACTAAATACAGAATAATAATTGTGGATCTTTGGTTTGGTTTCCCACAACAATCCAGCACACACTGAAAAAGCTGTGATATTGATCAGCGGATTGGAAATGAATGGGAAAGTCAGTCAAGTAAAACCAAAAGAAATGATTTCCCACGTAATGTTTCTCTTTCAACATGAAACCTCAGGTGTAAATGTGGAGTTGCCATGACTGTGAATCAGCCCCAAAAAAGAATGAAAATCACCAAACACGCTTGGTTACGTTCCGGGGGGAAAATTTACCTCAAAAAACCCCAAAGTTGAACCCATGAAACATGCAGATGAGGAAGTAGGTGTTTTGCAGAACAGAGCCTTTGGTGAGGCTGTGGTTGTGTGTCGTCACAGCCTGAAAGATCTCGTTTAACCCCGTAATCACTGTTGTTTACTGTTAATCTGTCTGATCAGCAGCCAAGAAATACAACCTCTGAAGAGTGTGAAGACTAATGTTGCTATAATTAGCACCATAGGTTTCTTTGAGCTATGATAACCAATGAGATCTAATGACATATGAACTTTAACATCGCGTTCTCGCGCTTTTGCTTTCTCATCAAACGGCGACACTTCGTCTTTTACATTACTTTACACACATTTCCTCGTAGTTCATCTTCTCATGTTCTCTGTTGTAATAATAACGTAATAATTTCATCTTCTTAAAAAACTTCATCGTGAATGTTTCTAAATGTATTCACTAACAAATACAATAAAAAGTACGTTTATGATGTATTTCATGAACTAATTCTTGATTAAGAGGGATCTACCTGAGGTTTCCCATCAGTCCTTCACCTTCAGAAGGTGAATTATAAGTTTATTTGCTGCTGCTGTGTTTGCTGCAGGCTGCATCGTGAGAAACTGAGTTCCAAGATGGCTGCCCATTCATTCAAGGTGCTCGGAGGACGCATACTCATACTGGGCCCAGCCGGTGTCATCCTCATGAAACGGTCACAAGCTGTATTCTGACTGTTCACATGAAGCTGATGAAGATTATTGTCGTGCACTTCACTTCACTGATTCTCCGAATGAAAGTCAGAACGCTTCGCTTGTCTACGTCCTCCAGAATGACACATCAGCTTTTTTATGATCTGACGCCACCACAGATGTGATGACATTGTTTGTAAGAGCCTCCCAAAACCATCCACAAATTACACTTCCAGAAATAAACCCTTCTGATCGGACACCGCTCTGGTTGAGGTTTGGTTCAGTTTAGGTTTTGGTCTGCCAGCAAAACCTCAAATCTGCACACAGCAGAGATGCAATAAGGTCACCATAATGGGCGCTCTCCACCCTTTGGTTGCACCGAGACATTTGTGCAAATCACAAACAGAACAGGTGACGAGTGGAACCTGGCAGAGACGGCTCTCACTCAACAATTAAAACAATTAAAATACATTTAACCAACACAAGACAGACCAGAGACCATGACCAAAACCATGAAAAGAGGTTACAAGCTCCAAAAAAAAAGCAGGTAAGTCAACCATTGAGTCAAGGTAAACAGGTAAACATGACAAGGCAAGTAAAAGATGGCGACCCCGGTTCGATGCCCGGCTCCTCCAGTCTGCATGTTGAAGTGACCTCGAACGAGATACTGAACCTCAACCTGCTCCTGATGCTGCGCCATTGGTTAGTGTGTGTGTGTGTGTGTGTGTGTGTGTGTGTGTATGTGTGTGTGATTGGCTGAACATGGCATTGACTACAACAACACAGCACAGGATCACAGCAGCTGGATTTCCGGTCACTCGTCAGGATGTTGTTCGGTCACTGGGCTCGCAAAGAGCTTCACTGAAGAGCTGAACAGCTTTCATCTGCTGGGATGCGGATGTTTCTCTGAAGGCTTGTCTCATTTATTTGGGCGTTTCCGGTGAAGGTTGTGACTGATGCACAAGCAGCTGAAATTTCACTCTGACATTAAAAATAACTGTGCAAAGGCCAGAGGTGTTTCCAGGCTGCGGGGGTGTTGGAGAAGAAGAAGAAAGTGTGTGATGAGTCATTAGAGAGAGAGAGAGAGAGAAATAATGAGTGTGTTGGGATGAAAGAGGAAGTATTTACCCCCCTGCAGAGGGGTCAGTGAGAGCAGTGTGTGTGTGTGTGTGTGTGTGTGTGTGTGTGTGTGTGTGTGTGTGTGTTGCCACATTGTTGCAACTGACCCATCTGTTAATAAACTGTACTAATATTCTGAAAGAGCATCAGAAGCAGTTTTACATCAGAGACAATGGAACACAGGAAGGATTTGTTTAAGGTGGATTTAAAGGATTTATTCCATTTTTTTGTTTTCCAAATAAAATCCTCCAAACTTTATTCAAACCACCAGCTGTTTCTCTCGTTGCAGGAAAAAGCCCATCTGCTCACGCACGGCGGAAAGTGAAGGGTTATTGTCACTTTTTCAAAAAGGGAAAACAAGATAATCCGACTAAATGCTGCTTAAAGTTCAGCTTGACGACAACCCGAAACGGTTTTCGTCGTGCTTCTGTTTCAGCAGGAAAAGGAACAAAGATAAGGATGAAAAACACAACGATGTCCTAAAAACCCCACGTCCACCGCTGACTTCATCGGCTTTGTGAAGCTCCTGATCAGCCTGTTAATGCTGCTCATGTGGAAATGTATTCTTTGTGTCTCTGCAGAGGCGAAAAGCTCGGCAGGAAAAGAAGCAGAGAAACGATTTATCTTCACCAAAGTTTAGTAATGTGCACGTGAGATGCTGTTTGTTTCTTATGTCTGTACTTTTTAATTGCTTCGAGACTTGTTACAGTAATGATTCCTGTCTGATAACAGCTGGATTAACCTGTTAGGGAGGCCCAGGGGAAAAGAAAATTAGTTTTGGGCCCCTGTTGACCCTCCAATCCCCAATCCTGTGCTGTGCATTGTCTACGTGTCCTTGCAGGATCCACAGTGCACGCAGCAGACCGAGCGCAGCAGCTTCATGATTAAATCCTTCAAAAATCCTCCCCCAGGTTTTAATTCATTCAATACTCTGTTTCAAAGAATGACTTGTCTGCTTTGCACAGAAAAG
Organism: Chaetodon auriga; assembly: GCF_051107435.1. NCBI lineage: Eukaryota > Metazoa > Chordata > Actinopteri > Chaetodontiformes > Chaetodontidae > Chaetodon > Chaetodon auriga. The sequence goes on from NC_135075.1 coordinate 28,451,387, forward strand.
TTCAATTAATTTCTTGCAATTACACCAATTTCTTCGCCCTCATTACACAAATCCTGAATCGATTAGTAACTGCTGGACTGAACGTGTTCTCTGTAGAGGCCAGTCTCAGCCCGGGTGCTGCACTATGATTGGCTCAAAGCGAGTTGAGATGTCACTAAATCCTGCCCGTAGCTGCACGTCTTAAACTCAGATTTAAGGTGAGCACAGAGAAACTTTCCCCTTCAGCAGATCAATGAGAAAACAGCCTGAATTTGATGTTAACACGGTGATCGGGCACCACTAGAGAACGAGACGTACATGATAAAAAAATATTTTCTGCAGCTGCGTCACAGCGAAACGCAGCCATCGTCACTGGAAGGCTTTTACTTTGAAGCAGCTGCAGGAAGTGTTGGATTTACAGTAACAGAATATTTGCATTACAACGTCATGAATGAACCTTATTCATACAACTCAAAGTGCTTCAAGTTCAAGGGTTCATTCACCCAAATCACAACAATATACCAAAGACTACAGATGTGCACCTTTTCTCATTTAAAAGGGAAAGCTGGAAAGTTAAAATTGAAATGCCTAAAACGTCAAAAGAGTGAAAGTGAAAGTAAAGAGCAGTAAGACCAGATTTCTAGTTAAAGTAAGAAATGTTCATTGTTAGAAAAATCACAAGCGAATCAAGAAAACATCTTCGCCGCCAACAGATGGCCGACATCAGTGACGTCATGAGTCACAAACCAGGACAACAACAAGCCGTGTTCGTCACTTTTTAGCGTCCCCTGGAAACACGGTGTGCAGCGCGTTTCTATTTGTTTGTGTTTTCCTAAGCTGCAGTGCGTTGGGCCCTCAGGGCCACCGTAGATTACAGTATGTAAGAGAAACGTTTCTCAGATTAAAGCTGCAATCTGCTGAACTAATCTGAAGATGATTATTGATCGAGCCTGTGTGTGCATGTGTGTGTGTGTGTGTGTGTGCGCGTGTGTTGTTTAGTATTGTGTTTGTTAAGGAGGAAACCTCACGGTCCGGTAAGGTGATGACGTTGGAGGGGTTATACAGAACTGAGTGGACTTCAACCGAGTACGATCGAAACCTGGTGGGCCAGAAAACACTGACACACACACACACACACACACACACACACACACACACCTTTCATCTGTTTCTATATGCTTCACCGCACACACCCACACAAACTGTCCATGTACACTGTGAGCGCACAGAAGCGGAGAAAGTTCCCCTGCTCAGGCTCATTCAGTGACTCACAGACCGAGTGAAGGAAACCACACACCGTCACTTCAGGACTGACTCGGCTTTTTCAGTTCTCAGCCTCGCTGCTGAAGGATGGAGAAAATGAACAATCAGTGCTCTCCCCAGCGACTGCCGAGGGACCGCTGAGCAGATGTTTACCGGAGACCCATCGATGGTCCACAGCAAAGCCTGAAGTGTTTCTGAAGTGGGTTTTAGGGTTCAGCTCCATTTACTTCCATTTAAATGATCTTTCAGTCTGTTTATTTTTGGTAGGTGACGTTTAACCCCGGCAGGCAGCAACAAGTAATTTTCCCGCTGCTTTCTGTAAACCGTGTCTACAGCGACCGAGTGTGATGCAGGTTCACTTTGGGCACAGAGAGCTTCAGTGGAAACAAACAGGACTGGAAGAAAAACAAACAACTGAAAAAGCACCCGCCAGATGAATGTGATGTAATGACGAGAACACCCCCACATCCAAAAAAAGACTTTTTCAGGAGTCCACCCACCGTCCACTGAGCATCTATGCTGCTGTTGAATTTGTGATCAGTCCGTCAAAACTGGCTCCAGTTGGACTTTATCAGCTGTTAATTCAGCCTGTGGAGTCAAGCTGCTCTCGGATTGGCTGTTCAAACAGTCAATTGGTGATTTAGCCAACTGAAAGGAAGCGAGGATGGAGCGAGGTTCATCACTTTGTGAACACGATTGGATAAAGGACATCAGTGCATGGACTTCAGAAAACTTGTCAGTAAACAGAAGGTGTTCCAGGGATGAAGAAAACAAACTAAAGAGCTAAAGTTTTTAAAGAACAGTCGACATCAAGGCTCTAAGCATTAATGCAGTGTGATAACTTCTGTTCATCAGCCCCTCCCTGCCTGAAAAACCCCACACCTTCAGGTGGTAACGCAGGCGTTCTGTTATAAATGTGACGTTTCCGAGCCCAAACGGAGCGATGTCACTTGACTCATTTCCTCAGACCTGACAGACCTGCTCCAGAACCACAGGCTGAGTCGACTCCCCGTGTCTCACAACCTGACTTTGATGTCTCAAACTGGTGGAGTCCCCATTTGAGACTCTTCGTCATGTAGATGCTTAGCAGGATTTCTGATGGGGTTTTTATACGTGAGCATACAAAGAGGCAGAAAGGTGCAGAGGGATGAGAGGAAACATCACTGGATGTGTCTGAAACTGACCTATCTTACTATCGATTACTGATCAGGTTTCTTATGTCATCAACCTCAAAAACATTTTAAATATGTAAAATATATTCAATATAAGTTCAAACTTGTGTAAGAGGATTGAAGATACATCTGATTACTGCAGTAAACTGTAGTTTTAAGGTCTCAGCACACTGAGTTGCAGGAAACATCCTGTACAGTTTTCTTTGACCCATTTTCTTCCAGGAATCTGCTGCCATGTGCGTCTCAGGAGGCGTTCCTGTTCGCTGGGTTCAGACCTTCCAGTAACAGACCTGTGACCCAGTTTGGGCCCCGAGCTGCACTTTGAGAAACTGCTGCAGGACAGTTTGGAAGTTTGAGGTTTAAGGGTTTGAAGGTGAGAAGAAAAAAAAACGGTTTCATAGTTTCTGTATGATTGGAGTGAAACTGCACATACCCACAGCGTGTGTGTGTGTGTGTGTGTGTGTGTGTGTGTGTGTGTGTGTGTGGTTGCTATATGAAGCATATGAGACAACACTTCTCGATATGTCTGGGGAAACTGTACTAAATAGGCTGTAGGTGTGAATGGGTTTGTGCTACACCTGTGATACACTGGAAGCCCAGTGCTTGCTGGGAAGACCCCCAGGACCCCGAGTGTGACGGGCGGCCTGGAAAATGTATGAATGGACGGAGACGTCTGTGCATGAAAACAGCTGAGTGCCGACGGTGAAGATCAAACCCGACTGATTAAGAAAAGACATAAACAGATAATAAAACGAGTGCATGAAGTTTGCTTTTTACATGTTTTTGAAGATTACGACCATTAAACGCATCGATGTTGTTTTCGATTTCCGCTACAGGTGGAAACAGCTAATCAATCAATCAATCAATCAATCAAACAAAAAAAAAATTATTGGAATTTTACAAAATGCATCTTTAAAGGCTGTTTGAGTTTGTTTGTGTTGCGTTTGAGGCTTAAAATGAGTCAGAAATCTCCACTTCAGCATTAATTACTGTCTGTATTCTGAAGAGTTTGTTCATTTTTAAGTCAAAGCCTGATTTATTTAATATTTTATGACTGAAAACATGGTGAAAATTGATTTTTGTGCCTGTTGACAGTAAACGAAACATCTAACATTCCCTTTGACTGTAATGTGCCATCAAAGAATTCTGAACCTGACTTTATCCAATCAGATTTCTCTTCTGCAAATGTATGCGAAATGTGTGCATATTTAATTAAATGCCCAATTTGCTTATTAAAACCTAAAACTTTGAGTATTTTCAGCATAAAAAGAACCAAATCAACAAACAGTGTAAAATGTAATTACACATGACTTTCGTGCAGTTTATATGATGACAGTGAGTTTCATGGCAGCTACATGATGCTTAAAGGTTATTTAGTGTTTTCCTTCTTCGCTGTTTCTGTTTCGTATGTTCTTTCTATGTTGTAATTATAATAATGTTAATAATAATAATAATAATAATAATAATAATAATAATAATAATAATAATAATAATAATAATAATAATGTTCTGATGACAGATCTCATGGAAATCTTTTTCAAGCCTTTCCTCTGGGATGAATCCACTTTTTGAATTCTTGAGCCTCATTTTCTGAACAGCCTTCGATGGTTGGTGTCCATTAAAACTTATGGATCTGTAGAAAATGAGTCAGTGATGCACAGACTGAGGAAGATGATGATGAAGGTTTGTTTATATTCAGCGTAAATAAGCCCTGAAAGCAGGAATCCTCCTCTCCTCTGCAGGGTGTTCGGTGTTCATCAGCAGTCAGACCGAGAGGTTCACGTCCCAAATCCTCCTGTGAGCGTAAACCGGTCAGTCAGAGTAAAAGGGAGCGAACTGATTCACAGCTCGCTGTCGGGACACTCGAGCAGCTGTTAGATGAAGGAAGCTCACACACTCCTGTTTGGTTTAACACGCGAGCAAACAAACAAACAAACAGACAAACAGACTACAAAGCAGCTGAGTGAAAGGACTTCCTGTACAGTGTGAGTATTAACAGCTGAGAGCCCTGCTGATTCACACACACACACACACACACGCACGCACGCACGCACGCACCCCCCCCTACACACAAACACACACGCACACACACACCCACACACACACACACACACACACTATACATTGTTAGAATTATTTTTTTGTGGTTTGACCCAGAATATTTCTACAGATGGCTCATAAACACACACCCTTTTTGAACTCTGTGTGTGTGTGTGTGTGTGCGCGCGTGTGTGCGTGTGTGTAATGTTAGAGCCTCTAATTGGACGGAGGAATGTGAGTGAAAGTTTTGAGGTGTTTTTGTTTCCATTACTTCACGTCTTGAATGAAACACAGAAGAAGAAAGTTGTTCTGTTGTTCAGGACGATTTCTTTCTTTCTTTTTTCTTTCTTTCTTTATTCTTTCTTTCTTTTTTCTTTCTTTCTTTCTTTCTTTCTTTGTTGGAAAAATAACTGACAAATATGTGTTGTTACGTTGCATATGTGCTGTTGTGAACACCGTTGTTTTATCTTTAAAGGACGAAAATTGCTGAGTTAAAGCTACAAAAAGGGAACATTTCTGCAGAGGTTTGCTGTTCTATGTTTGATCTCAGTTTCTCTCTCTTCTTTTATCTTCAATGCTTTTCTTTTTTCATGTTTTCATGTTTCTTTCCCCAACATTTTCCTTCTTTCTTATTTGCACTCTTTGTCTCCCTCCTTTTCTTTCTCTCCTCCCCGTCTTCAGTTCCCAGTATCTCATGTTTTTCTGTGTTTCATCTGTGTTGCGATCTGTTTGGCTCCACGTGGATCAGCTCTCCCACCTCTGTACCCCATTGGCTGACGGCAGAGCTTCCTCAGAAGCTATTGGCTGAGAGAGAGAGGAGAGGGGTTTCCTCAGTTTTACTGGCTGGGAGGGAAACACTTAAACTGGCCCCCTGCTCTCCTCACATGGAGCAGCACATTTAAAATGCAGGCGCAAACAGTCTGTACAGTGTGTGTGTGTGTGTGTGTGTGTGTGTGTGTGTGTGTGTGTGTGTGTGTGTGTTTCTTGGAAGCGTTCCTGTCTTCTGGCTACTCTGAGTTCAACAGGTGGTCCGACTGACTCGTTCACTCTGTGTTTACACTCTTTCTAAAGATTTTAGCTGCATTGTGAGCAGTTCAGCAGCTAAACCCTCGACCAGGTGTGTGTTCAGGCTGAGATCCTTTTGCTCCTTTTTGTGACATTTTTCTGCTTTTAGCAATGTTTCCCTCCCATGATGCACGGCGCCCTGCAGCAGCCCTCAGCTCAATGTCCACTCCCTGTGTGTGGATGGTTATATAATTATCATGGAAGTCATTGTACATTGCATTGGACACAGAGCTTGGTACAATGCACCTGTTCCCTTTGCTCGAGTTTTTAACGTTTGAGTTGCTGAAAAATATGAAATAAAAGCAGAATCTTCCTGTAAGACCACAAATGACTCTTTATATTTCCGTTTGTGTATTTGCAATAACTTACAGTAATAGAACATGAAGTCAGATTTAGAGGTGCTACTAGGAAGTTTCTTTAAACTTTGAGACTACGCTAGCTGTTTCCAGTCTTTCAGCTAAGCTAAGCTAAGTTAAGCTAAGTGGCTGCTGGCTCTTAACTGTGCAGACATGATGCTGGTAACAGCCTGTTTGATCATCTCCTGTGCGTTTCCCAGCAGCCTTCCTGTGAGCCGCTGTAGGTTTTGCAGCATTGACCTCTAAACGTCATGGGGTTGTTTTGCCCTGAGTTTGCACCGCCGCTGTGCAGCTGGACTGACCCCATTCAAATGAACGAGGGGGATTTTTTTACACACAAGCCTCGAGTGAAGTCGGCTGCTGCCTCACACAGAGCGATGGATTCTCGTATTTAACATAATTTCATCAGAAAACCCAAACAAAACTAACACAACCACAATGTAGGAAGTCTAATTAGTTCAGTTAAACTGCTAAACATTGACATTTAAAACTAAAAAAAGTCAGGAAGTAGCATCTTCTGTCGCTGATACAGTTAAACTAAGAAAGACATGCGTGCATAGACGCACAGATGTACAGTAACCTGATACTAAAGTGGATGTAAATGTGCTAAGAAATCAACACGCGCTCACACCTAAACGACTGCAGAGCTCAGCTGACTCTCAAAACAACGGTAGGTTCCAGCAAAACTACCTGATCAGGTTTAGGAAAAGATGATTTTATGGATTAAAAATGTTATGTAGGTTTGAAAGAGTCTGTTCATTTTGTTATTATTGTTCCTCGCAGTGAACGCATTGTACCGTTCGTCCTCTTTAACACACACCGTGTAAGAAAGAGGAGAAAAAGGGAGTAGTTTGAGGGGAAAAGGAAAGAACACGTGAGGAGGGAAAGAAAGAGGAAATCTATTGTCATCTTTTTCTGCTCTGCCCCCCCACCGCCACCTCTCCTGTCAGCCCCATTGTCCTCCATCATAATGGAGGCTGTTTGATCATCTTAAAAACTGCTGATTACCAGTCAGGACGCTTTCAAGGTCCGACCTCAAAACAGACTCAACAATACAGAGCAGAGAGGGAGTTCCTCTGAACAGTTTGGGCCCCTGCAGATTAGAAAGGCCATGGCTTTAAAGGCACCCCCTTTCTCTGCGTATCCCCCCCAAAAACACAGTGGAAAGGCCGTGCCGCCGCAGACTGTGTTATGAGTGACGGGGGGTTCCAGGAGTGGGACGCTTACCAGGAAAATATGGCTGCTTCTTGGAAGGAGAAGAAGCACACATGTTGGATTTTTTCTTCTTAAAAAAACAGGCTGACCCCACTTGAGAGAGGGGCCAGAATGAGTGTGTGGCCCATTACAACAGATCAAGTTTAATAAGACCGCCGTGTCTTCCAAACGTCACACGCTGTGAGTCAGAAAGTGCTTTAAAACATTATTATTATTGTTCATATTTATGCTGAAAGTCAGAGTTTGGTCTCAAAACGTCAGATTCAAAACGCAAAGGCTTGTTTATTGGTCCAAAGTTTAAAGGATAAGTTCACACTTTTTCAAAGTTGCCTAAAAACAACAGCCACATGGACATGTTTACAACAGAAGCTGTGAGGAAATCCCACACTCACACTAAACTGTGAGTTATGAGCGCTGCTTATAATGATCGAGTGCAGCTAATTGAAGCTTTCGTTTGTTTTAATTAGTGAAACTCGTCTAATTAGTGAAACTCGTCAAATTGAGCAAGAAGAAATATTCTCATGTTGCGAATATCACTTTAAATTCAACGAGCTGAACGATGCTTGTTATTGGACGAACTCCCTGAAAACAACATTATATCTACACCACCTTTGTGTCCATTGACGATATATGATGGTGTCATTAATATGTTATATAATAAGACAGTTACCTCAGATGGACTATGCTAATGTTGCTCCTCTGACACGCTAACACCTCCATTAACATACTGACGCATGTTAACATGCTAACGTTAGCGTCCCACCATGCCAGAGTTCCCTTTTAATGGATTTTAGCATCATGTGGGAAGCGGCTTTCTGTCCATTTTCCCATAAACGCATCACGCACGTGCACACACAATGTATATGTGTGCCCACAGTCTATGGTTCTGTCTATAACTGTCATACACACATACATAGAAACACACACACACGAACAAACACATACTGTACATTTCTATGAAACCCACAGTCGGCCCCTATAATTTTATAGGCAGTTAGCAGAGCAGGACACACACAGACATGATCGCCAAGTTGTCCCTGTAATTTTATACTGGCATGTTGAATTTTTACACACACACACACACACACACACACACACACACACACACACACACACACACACACGGTTTGTAGAAGAGAGTTTCTGTTCAACACTGCAGGCTTCAGGGCACAAGTGTTGCCCCTGTCACAGCAACACACACACACACACACACACACACACACACACACACACACACACACAAAGTGGACTTGTGCCATCTAAACATGTGGAATGAGGATATATCTTTGATTTAGATCCTGTATGGAGTGTGTGTGTGTGTGTGTGTGTGTGTGTGTGTGTGACATAAAGACATAAGGGTGAAGCAGTGACTTCTATGATTCATGGAAACTTCTTCTCCTCTAAATAAGTCATTACAGAGTAAACAGCTGGCAGCTCCGTCATCGATGGTCAGCACAGATTCACCAGCAGAAGAAGAAAACTGACTGATGGATTCTTGTGTATCGGCAGCAGTGTTGATGCGACGTGCCTCCACGTGAAGACATTACAGGAAAATGCACCGGGAAAGGAAACAAAGCCCTCATAAAACTAATTCAATATAAAATAGGAAAGCTGTATTTGCTTACTTGTTGCCTCAGTGTGTGTGTCAGTGTCTCTTTCCCTCCTGGATCACTGAAGTTCAGAGACGTCACTGTTCTGTGTTTCCTGTCATTGCTCATCTGGGGACTTTAACTTTATCACATTCTGCGAAAATATTAAAAAAGAAACATTCTGGAGTAAAAACTGTGTTTCACTCATGTGTTTTCTGGACATCTGCTGCTTTTCATATGATTACCAGTTTCCATTTCCTCTGTAAAATATGACATTTCCACCTGTGAGCTGTGTGAGCGTGAGATTCAGATATGAAACTAAGGGTGTGTTCACACGGTGTGTGGGAGGGGGGACACCGACATATCGGAAGCTAATTTCTCACATCTGAAGTTAAATCTGTCTTTCTACCTGTGATTGTGGGGGAAAAAAACATCCCTTTAAATATCTTTAAATATTATAACTTTACTGACAGGGAAAATGGAAAATTAGCGTGTTGACGTTTGACCACCAGCAGCAACATGAAGCGATTTGTTCGACGGTGTCGTGCTGTGATTATCGTTATACGCTAATCGACAATTTGAGGCCGTCGTGTGTCAAGAAGCACGTCAATGCACCGACGAAGGCAGCGAAGAAGAAGAAGAAGAAGAAGAAGAAGAAGAAGAAGAAGAAGAAGAAGAGTGGTAGAGGACAAACAGGGAGGATTTAAAACATTGAGAAACTCAGTTATGCAAATGTTTAACGCAGGAGGAAACTTTACTGTTTCTTTGGTGAGAAACAGTAAATGCAAACTTAACTTTGGGAATTTAAGTGTGAAATTTGGTGTAACGAGACATTTTAATTGTTGACTGAAGAATTAGAAAAGGAAAATGTGTCTTTAGTTGATCTTTCTGCAACAAAGCACCACAGATCTGAGCGTCATTTCCTGATTAAAGATCAATCTTAGAAGTTAAGAGTGTTTCAGCAAAAGCTCTTAAATTACTTAACGCGTTTCCCAAAGCGACACTGAAGAGCTCACGTAAGCCGCTAAGAGGCTTAAGGCTCCGTCTGATAAGCGGTGCAGGAAACAATTGTTTGGGCTGCTTGTGGGCTCGCTCTTCTTTCCAGGTCCAGAGCTTCTCCAGACGCTCTTTGCTGCCTGTGAGTCGGAGGAGGAACAACGTCTATTTAATGATCTCCGTTTTCTTAAAACGCTCCTGAAAAAGATTCATTTTCAGGTCAAATCTGCTGCAAACTGCTGTGACCGAGTCCCTTCAGACTCATTAATGATTGTAAGTTTTTCACCGTGTTTGCTGCTTTTTAAAAGCAAATTGTGTTTTCCACAGCACGGACGAGGACTATTAGGACACCATTTCCATGCTAAAGGCACAAACTGCGTCTCCACAGGAGGTTCTGGGGGTCAGAGGTCGGTTCTCTGTAGCTGAATAGACTGTTCCAGCTCGGGGGACCAACAGAACTCTTTTGTGTCCTGGAAGTGGATCCTCAAAAGACCTTTGACCTGTCAAGGATTTAAGATCATTAGCTGGTGACCCCCCCTCGCATCTCCTCAACACCTAACTCACCCTTTCACCCCCAAATCTCCCAACTCTCCACCCCAAATCCCACCCCCGGCCCCCTGAGGCCGACTCAAGCCCTGACAGCGAAGTGTCCACACCGGATTAGGTTTTCATACAGATTCAGTATCAGAGTCGAGTCTCATTAGGAAACGTCATTGTGTTGTTAATGATTTGTTACATGGGGTCCAAATGTGGCCCCTGCTCTCCACCACCACCTTTTCTCAGAGCACAGACTGATTTCTCAAATTCTCTGAACAAGCTCCTCTTTTAAAGTACCAGATCAGTGTGCCGGGTACCTCAGCGGAGGGAAAAGAAGAACGTGGAAACATGAAAATAACTGTTCTACTGATTCTACTGCAAACATGAATTTGGTGTGGTTGTCGGGGGGGTTTAAAGCAGTACAGTGTGGATAAAGTCAGAAAAGAACGTGTCAGTGATTGTTTATGACCGTCTGTTGGACTGTGTGTCGTCCACATTAGGATCTGGGAGGAAACTGACAATTAAATCAGAGACTGATGCTAAAATCTGATGTTACTGCAGATGATTTGGATCATTCAAGTCAATTCATCCTTCACACCGCACAGTCTTCTTCTCTGACTTTCACTCTTTTCTCACCCTCCTGTCTCCTTCTTCTCGTTCTGTACTTCCTACACACACACACACACACAGGCACACACATCCCTCTCTTGAATCCACTCTCAGTACTGTTTTGTAAGTAAAAGTTATGTGTGCATCTGTTGCCTTCATTCGTCATGCTGTCAGACAGAAGGATCCCAGCGTGTGTGTGTTTGTGTGTGTGTGAGAAAGATGACCCAATACACACTCACACCTGTTGTCACGCTGTGTGCAAACACACTGTCACACACCAGTTTAACCTGAACGTTACCCCTCACCTGTCCTCTGCCTCTGCTGCACAAATCACAGCCTGTCAAAGTGACATCCATCCGTCTGTCCATCTGCTTTGTTTGAATGATTTTAAATTACTGCAGCGAAGGAAAGATACCCTGTGACTGAGTAACATAACTTCAAAAAACAAGTACAAGTACACATTTCAGCCAGTGCATCAGCCTGTCAATCAATCACCAATAATCACACGCGGATCTTTAAGAAGGATTTGTGTGTTTACGTCAGCGTGAGTGAAGCCTCCTCGTCTGTTCAGAAGTATGTCAGCGTGTGTGTGTCAGTTGTGCACATGAATGTGTTCCAGTGTGTGTTCAGCCAGTTTCACTGTGGAACATGCAGTTGCTCTGCTGTGCAGCTGTGAACAGTGTGTGTGTGTGTGTGTGTGTGTGTGTGTATTTGTGTGTGTTCTGCACGTGAGAACATTATATTCATCTATATGTCATAAGTCCATAACTGTACGTGTTCAGTGACTCTGTGTGTGTGTGTGTGTGTGTGTGTGTGTGTGTGTGTGTGTGTGCGCGCTGCAGCTGTGCGGTCATCCTTCACATCACCGACTGCTGGAGATGTTACTGCCGCTGTCAGAAGGAGCCATTTGGAGC